>NC_053027.1:42898615-43191859 GCF_003073215.2 Triticum urartu | reverse complement strand
AGCCTCATAACCCAAGGAGCATAGAACTTCAATCCAAACAATTCTGAGGCAGACGCTGCAAGTTGACGGATGAAGAGATCCTGTGCGTTGAAGCATTTGCCATGAAGAATGCAGAAGATGAGAGTCTTCATTGCACCTTCAATATTTGCATATCGAGAGTGTCCCTTAACGGGCCAGAGAGTCCGCCTTATGATGTGATATATTGTTCTGGGCAGGTACTCTAAGTCTTCAACAAAGAACTCAGTTGGATAGGGTGCATTTGGAGGCAATGGCTTCATCATTGAGAGCATGTGACTCATATCTGGCTCAGGACGCTGAAATATGCTCTCAATTGCTTCAGCATGGAGTTGGCAGCCTTCTTCAAAGAATTCGCCAGGAGTGGGAAGGCCGGTAAGCTCAATGATGTCGAAAGCATTAGCTTCATGATGGACATTTCCGGTCATCCACTCCAGGACCCATGTCTTCGGATCTCTGTTGTAGCCTTTAATATGTAGAGTGGCATAGAATTGAAGCATAAGCTCTTCGTTCCAGTGCTCTTCATCGGTGATGAACGACAGCAGACCCACTTGCTTGAAGCAATCTAGTGCTTCTTCCAGACCAGGCAGACCAGCAATAGCTTCAACCTCAAGGCGCTGGTGAGGAAAGATGCGGCCTTGATTGTAGAGGATGCATGAATAATAGCTGCGCTGTTGATAGCTCCAGAACCTATCTGATACAATCCGTTCCCTCGAATAAGGGTTCGTGGAGCTATTGAAGAATGTGTTATCTGCCCTGAAGCTGTTGATGTTTAAGGAGCCAGGAGCTGATGCAGGACCTGGGAACCTTGGCAGTCGTGGGATCAGCTTCTGGACCTGGGGCCTGTGCGCAATGTAATAGTTGAATTGCGGACCGGCAGCAGACTCAGGTGCAGAAGGTTCAGGGACAGTAACTTCAGTGTCTTCTGAAGCTGTTCTAGGGGAGGGCTCCACATTTGCTTCATTGTTGTTTGTGGCAGCCGCAATGTTTTCAGCCTCAACACGTGTAGTGAGAGGGACGGACTCAGGTACGTTCTCCTGGGGAACTGCCTCTTGTTGGAGCGGTGGAGTTGGAGCTTGGGGTTTTGGTGGTGCTTCTTCATTGTCTTCGGCTGATGCAGCCGGAATGTCGTTAGCAGCTTGAGCCCTTGGACCTTTGCGAAGCCTACGGAATGTAGGCGACGCCTGTGGAGTTGCAGTGGGCTGGGGCTCATTATCTTCCTCCTGTGGGCGATCTGCCCACGATGCATCTTGTGTGATTGGCGTCAATGGACGACCAATGCTGATCAGTTCGCTTGTCTCAAGCTGAGGAAGGGCTGCATCACCGTGTACATTGTCTTGGAGACCAATGTCTTCAGCAGCGTTGTGGTCGGCTGCTGGAATGTCTTCAGCGTGCGGAGCCTCTGTGATAGCAGGCTCATGCACTGTCAACTGACGATCTTCGTCAGGATAGCGGACGGAGAGGGGTTCAACTATCAAGGGCTCTGTGGGAGCAGCCCGAGATTTCTTGGTCTTGCACTTCTTGATGGTGGGGTCAGAAGGAGAGGCTTCTGAGTGTTTTCTCTTTCTCGCTTCAGCTTCAGCTTTCCTTGTCTTCTTGAGCTCGGAGGCATTGGACCGGCTCTTTGGCTTCGAGCCAGTTGTAGCAGTGGGGAAGACAATCGGAGCAGCTTCTTGCCTTGGCGCCTCTGGTTCAGCGGTGACAGTCTTCTTCTTTTTCTTGGCGGCCATCTTGGGGTCGATGCCTGGACGCCCAAGTGCCTTGCGCTTTTCGGCCTCATTGTAGGCCTGCACACAGCGATCAGCCAAAGTCTTCATCCGCTCTCGTGAACCTTGAGCTTCGGCATGCTTCTTCAAAAAGTTTTCTTTCAGCTCGTGCAGCATGATCTTGATGCTTCTTACTTCTTGCACGCTAAGCTTGGCAACGTGCTTCTTGAACTGAGCCTTTTCAAAATCAATTTTCTGCTTCAGTTCAACAATGCGCTGGGCTATTGCAAGTTCTGAAGCAATTGCGCCTTGAAAGGCAACACTGAGGCCTATGGGCAGCTGCAGGTCTTCGAAGCTGATGTCTGGGGAGTCAAACCATTCATCGATGAATTTGTGGATGATGGCGACATCAAACAAGGCAGATTGTTGAAGATTTCAGCCTCTTCCTTGCTTTTGATGAGCTGCTCAAGAGCATCATCTCCAAGATCTTCATCGCTTGACAGATCTATGGTTTCGCTGTGCAGAATGGCAGCAGCTGTGAGCTTCTTGGCTTCTTGGGGCTTGGAGACTCTTGATAAGTCTTCTGACTGCACACTGGCTTCAGGAGGTGCAGTTGCGAATGGCTTCGCTCTTGAGATTTTGGGAGAGGCGGCTGGCGTTGAAGCTTTTGGCTTCTTCGTTTGCTTCGGCTTCGGTGCAGCAGGTGCGTCATCAGACCCAGTGTCTGCTGGAGGGTCGTTCACGGCAGTCCCTTGGACTAAAATGCAGGTGATGAGGCCAGCGAGATTGGCATACGGCCCGATGATATTGGGATCGGCTTCGCGTGTGCCATCCGTCCTTGGCGCAGATGGGCCAGGGTTGAAGTCTAACCCCAGCTCCTTCTTCTTTTGCTTCGCAGAGTTCTGAGCAAACTGAAAGTTGCGCTTGAATAAATTGTCATCGCGACACCAGAGGAGTGATGACGGATGTGCTTCAGCTGGCTGCGGTCCTCGGACCATGCATGGGTAAAAGCCTTGAGCAATGGCTTCGTCTCTGGTCTTGGGTACAAGATTTTTGTACAGTACGTCTCCCCAAGGTTGCTTTATGGCGCACTTCTCCGCATACTCCTGGGTGATGAAGCGGTATTGGAACCATTGCTCTGCCCAGTATCTTCGAATCCATTGGATTCGTGTTTTGCGCTGACCATAGTTCTCTTCAGGGTCTATTTTGTACATCTCTGCCAGTTCATCAGGCAGATCCTTTGAAGTGCCACCACGGCGCTGTCTGCCTCCCTTCCTTGCTGCTGCTTCTGAAGCCATGAATCCTAACTTGGAAGGCTTCAAGATGTTCAAAGGCTTCAATGGCTTCCTTTTGCTTGACAAACAAGAACTGGCTTCAGGAGAGTTGATGTGATGCTGTAAGAATTCTACAAATGAATGCAGACTATGAGAACCAAAGGATTCTCCCACGGACATGTACCTGTGACAGCATTAAGGTGCGAGGGAAGGGGAAGAGGTCATATGCATTCTCAGAAGATTTTGAAGATAAATCAATTTAGAAGACATTGACCTCATCGTGCGAAGATATTCACTTAGAGAAAAGAAGTTGGTTCCAGATTTGTACGAACCCACAGATAAGTACAAGTGAGGAATCTAACTACTTCATGAATTACAAGTGAATATACTAGGCATGTTGTGAGATGCAGATTGAAAGAGAACTAGCTTGTGTGAAGAGAAACTTCTTATGGAAGAAAATGACTGAACTATAGGATCAAAAGAGGCTGTAAAAAGGGGTTTTAATTACCACACTTGGAACTGCTAGACGAAGTGGGATTTGAGGCCGAGCAGTTCGATCCTCCGTGCCCTAACTTGGCGACGGAAGACACCTACGGCGACGGCGGAGAGGTTGAAGTCCATGGTCGGCGTGAAAACGGCGTCGGAGAGGTCGCGGCAGTGAAGCGCTTCGTCGCCGGCGTCGTTGAGGGCTAGCGGTGGCGCTAGGGTTCGTGCGAGCGAGGGTGGAAGAAGAGATAGTAACCGCAGTGAATCGTGTATTTATAGGGATAGAGGCGGCACGGCGCTATTACTTAGGTGCCCCTGGCAGTTCGCATCTGAGCAGCACGTGGCCATCATGCGGTATTTTGGGGGCAGTTCCACATCCCACGCACGCCTTGATTGTCGGGGGTCGTTCCTACTTCTCCGGATTTCTTGTGGATGAATGAGCATTGAACACGGTTTTAAAGTTTGTCTCTGTGTCTTCTACTGACAAGGATGCAGTGAAGACATTCGACAGTTTCAATAGAATGCATACGACTTGGAGAGATAGAGTTTGAGGTAGAAAGCATAGAGAGGTTAGGATCCGATCACATTCACTTAGTTCAAAAGATTCAAACAAGAAGACATGGCTATAAGTGAATGCTGTAGAGGACAGAACAATAGTACTTATATATCAGTATAGTGAGGATAATCATGAAGACATATTGAGATCGAAGCCAAACCAAATGTGAAGACATTGCGAGGTAACGCCATGAGTTTAACACTTCAAAATAGAACGTTTGGTGGTGGCGTTACCCACCGTATAGGAAGTATTAGACCCAGACACGACGCACAATTATCGTGGCGCTTTGAAGTCAATTTCCGCATTAATGTATTCACACTTAGAGTGTATGTCTTCATTGATTGAAGATATACGTTACTTCGTGTGTTGCACACCTAAGTCATCAATATGCATAAGTGTTAGGATGTGTGCCTGATCACAGGACATTTGAGGATTCCAAGATATTTAGCTCACACGCAACTTGCAAAATCTCTTCTCATCCAAGGGCTTGGTGAAGATATCTGCCAATTGCTCTTCAGTGTTGACGTGTATGATATCAATATCTTCCTTTGCAACATGATCTCTGAGAAAATGATGACGAATTTCAATGTGCTTTGTCTTCGAGTGCTGTACTGGGTTGTTGGCGATCTTGATGGCGCTTTCGTTGTCGCAGTAAAGCGGCACTTGCTTCAGATGAATGCCATAATCCTTGAGGGTTTGCTTCATCCATAGAAGCTGAGCGCAGCAGGATCCAGCAGCAATGTATTCAGATTCAGCAGTGGAGAGGGATACACAGTTCTGCTTCTTTGAAGACCAACATACAAGTGATCATCCCAGAAAGTGACATGTGCCTGATGTGGACTTTCGATCAACCTTGTCACCAGTATAATCAGCATCCGAGAATCCAACCAGATCAAACTCTGAGCCCTTTGGATACCACAATCCCAAGGTTGGTGTATGAGCCAAATATCGAAGAATTCGCTTCACAGCTAGGTGATGCGACTCCTTTGGTGCCGCTTGGAATCGAGCACACATGCAAACACTAAGCATAATATCTGACCTAGATGCACATAAATAAAGCAAAGAACCAATCATGGAGCGGTATACCTTTTGATCGAACTCTTTACCATTGTTGTCAGGACTTAGATGATGTTTGGCTGGCATTGGTGTTGTGAAGCCTTTGCAGTCTTGCATACCGAACTTCTTCAGGCACTCTTTAAGATATTTCTCTTGAGATATGAAAATGCCGTTGCGTTGTTGCCGTATTTGAAGACTGAGGAAGAACTTCAGCTCCCCCATCATGGACATCTTATATTGCTCTTGCATCATATAGCCAAACTCTTCACTGTACTTCTGATTTGTGCAGCCGAAGATAATGTCATCCACATATATTTGGCACACAAACAGTTCACCATCATATGTCTTCGTGAAGAGAGTGGGATCTAGGGAACCAGGTATGAAGCCTTTGCTCTTCAGGAAGTATCTGAGTGTGTCATACCAGGCCCGAGGGGCTTGTTTGAGGCCATACAGTGCCTTATTGAGCTTGTATACCATGTCAGGATGTTTTGGATCTTCAAACCCTGGTGGTTGTGAAACATACACTTCTTCTTCAATCTTGCCATTGAGAAAGGCACTCTTCACATCCATTTGATACAGAATTATGTTGTGATGATTTGCATCGGCCAGCAGTATACGTATGGCTTCAAGTCTGGCCACAGGAGCAAATGTTTCATCGAAGTCAATGCCTTCCACTTGAGTGTATCCTTGAGCAACAAGGCGAGCTTTGTTTCTGATGATCTGTCCATGCTCATCTTGCTTGTTGCGGTATATCCATTTTGTGCCTATTACGTTATGCTTCCATGGATCAGGACGCTTAACCAGTTCCCATACATTGTTCAGCTCAAACTGTTGAAGCTCTTCTTGCATAGCTTGAATCCATTCAGGTTCCATAAAGGCTTCTTCAACTTTCTTGGGTTCTGAAATTGAGACAAATGCGAAGTGCCCACAGAAATTTGCCAGTTGAGTTGCCCTTGAACGAGTCAGTGGACCAGGTGCACTGATGCTATCAATTATTCTGTCAATCTGCACTTCATTGACAACACTAGGATGTACAGGGCGAAGACTTTGCTCTTGCTGATCTGTGTTGTCGTTGGGAGGAATGTCTTCAGACTGAGCATTGTCTTCATGTGGATCAGGTGCTAAGATGATAAGTTCTTCTTCAGGATGAGCTTCAGAAGGTACAATCTCTCCAGTTCCCATAAGCTTGATTGATTCACTAGCTGGAACTTCATCTAGCACATGTGGCAGAAGCTCTCTTTGTGATCCATTTGTTTCATCGAACCGCACATCCACTGTTTCAACCACTTTGTAGTGAAAGAGATTGAAGACTCTGTAGGAGTGCGAATCCTTTCCATATCCAAGCATGAAGCCTTCATGTGCTTTTGGTGCAAACTTAGAGGTATGGTGTGGGTCCTTGATCCAGCATCTTGCGCCAAATACTCTGAAGTAACTGACATTTGGCTTCTTGCCAGTTAGGAGTTCATAAGATGTCTTGTTCAGAATTTTCTTGGAGTCTTGTATTCATCTAGCATTGTTCTGGCCATCTCAATGAGTGTTCTGTTCTTGCGTTCGACGATGCCATTTTGCTATGGCGTGTACGGAGCTAAGAATTCATGAGTGATGCCCAATGTATCATGATATGAGTCAAGGCCAATGTTCTTGAATTCAGTGCCATTGTCACTTCTGATGTGCTTTATCTTGGCGCCATAATTGTTCATCGCTCGATTTGCGAAGCGTCTGAAGACATCCTGCACTTCAGTCTTGAAAAGGATTATGTGCACCCAAGTATATCTAGAATAATCATCAACAATAACGAAGCCATAGAGGCATGCAGTAGTGTTGAAAGTTGAGTAGTGAGTAGGACCAAAAAGGTCCATATGAAGTAGTTCGAAGGGTCGAGTAGTGGTCAAGATTGTCTTCGAAGGATGTTTTACCCTTGTCATCTTCCCTGCTTCACAGGCACCGCATAAGTGATCTTTCTTGAACTTGATGCCTTCGATGCCTATGACATGCTTCTTCTTTGCAAGGGTGTGGAGGTTCCTCATGCCAGCATGCCCAAGCCTCCGATGCCAAAGCCAGCATTCTGAAGCCTTTGCCAGAAGACATACTGCAAGCTGTGGCCCTGCTGAGAAATCTACCACATACAAATCATCTTTCCGATACCCTTCAAACACTAGAGACTTGTCAGATTCCATTAGTACCAGGCAACGATATTTTCCAAATATTACGACCATGTTCAAATCGCAAAGCATTGAGACAGACATTAAGTTGAAGCCAAGGGATTCAACAAGCATGACTTTGTCCATGTGTTGATCCTTTGAGATTGCAACTCTACCTAGACCCAATACCTTACTTTTACCAGTGTCAGCAAATGTGATGTGGCTCTTGTCGGCTGGACGTAAGGTTGAGTCCATAAAGAGGCTTGTTTTGCCAGTCATGTGATTTGTACACCCACTGTCAATAATCCATTCTGAAGACTCTGAAGACGCTTGTGTTGTACCCTACAGTGCAGTTAGGGGGATAGGCTTCATGAAGAGAATTGTGAAGCAAAAACATTTGACGAACCAGTGGGTTATGAAAACTTAGATCCAGATTAGGACTAATAGGGAGATTAGCATGTGATTCAGGAACGAAATACATAGTGATGCCATTAGGGCATTCTATCTTGCGCCCTGCAAGAGTTTTAAGGTCCCCAGCAATAGCGTCAGAAGATTTTGGTTTTCTGCTGGAGACCTTTCCCTGCAAAAGAGAGTTAAGCTTTCTTAACCACCCACATCTTCAAGGGTGGTTTAGAAGCAATAAGTCTAAGTGCAGCATCTGAGAATTTTGGCTTTGGGGCCCTAGCAAACAGTCTAGCAGGAGGACAATAGTACTCATAAGAATAGGCAGAATAGTTCTTGGTCATATGAACATGACGGTTTGATGAACCGTTCTCATATTCATATGCCTGAGTATGGTTTCCTTGCAAAACATTTGCGTTAGTGCGACTCAGGTGAGTCCTCTGTCTGTATGAAGCCTTTGGACCGTATGAAGCCTTTGGTCTGAGGTTTGTCTTCTTCATGTGAGGTGTCATGAAGACATTCACTGGAAGATTCTCCAGACATGTTTTTGGAACCCAGATCTTCTTCATGGGTGGTCCATTCCTGCAGTTAGTACCAATGTACCTGGCAAACACTTCACCATTCTGATTTTTAAACAGTTTATAGTTTGCATCAAAGGATTCATCAATGGTAATGGGGTTGGCACAAGTGAAGCCAGACAGATTGGATGGATCTGCTGAGGATTCCTTTGCAGCAACCCATGTGGTTTTGGGGTACTGCTCAGCTTTCCAGTAAGAGCCATCTGCATTTATTTTCCTTGTGAACCCAACACCCTCCTTCCTAGGGTTTCGGTTCAGAATCTGCTTCTTGAGGACATCACATAATGTCTGATGCCCTTTGAGACTTTTGTACATCCCTGTTTCAAGCAATGTCTTCAACCTAGCATTTTCATCAGCAATAGCAATGGTATCCTCAGCAGAGGGGTTAGTTACCACTTCAACAGTTGAAGATATTGCAACAGCAGTAGCAGTGGAACATTCAGCAACAGAAGTAGCATTATCACGCTCAATGCATTTAAGGCATGGTGGTTCAAATCCTTCCTGAGTGGAACTGATCTGTTCGGCGCGAAGTGACTCGTTTTCCTTTTGAAGATCTTCATGATTCGCTCTCAACTTCTCAAGTTCTTGCTTCCTTTGAAGATAATCATAGGAAAGCTTTTCATGAGTAGTTGAGAGAGTCTCAAGACGATCTTCAAGTTCCTGATACTTAACGTGAAGATTTTTTATGTCTTCAATTAAGGATTCAGAACGAGTCATTTCAGCACCCAACAGAACATCGCTTATTTCTAACAGTTTTTGAATATGTTCCATATCCTTTTGTTGTTCAGTTGCAATTTTAGCAAGTGTTTTGTAGCTGGGTTTTGAATCACAATCAGAGTCATCGTCACTGGATGTTTGATAGTGAGTAGTGCGTTTGGTTACCTTGGCACCACGGGCCATGAAGCAGTAGGTAGGAGTGGAGTCGTCCTCGTCATTAGCGTCGTTGTTGGTGATGAAGTCATTGTCTTCAGTGTTGAAGATGGACTTGGCAACATATGCAGTAGCCAGACTCGCAATGCCCGAATCAGATTCCTCCTCAGACTCCACCTCTGCCTCCTCAGATGCAGACTCCTCCTCAGAATCCATTTCCTTGCCAACAAACGCACGTGCCTTGCCAGATGAGCTCTTCTTGTGTGATGAAGACTTTGAAGAAGACTTGGAAGAAGACTTCGAGTATTTCTTCTTCTTCTTGTCGTCAGAGTCATATTCCTTGCTCTTCTTCTTCCTTCTATTCTCATTGTCCCATTGTGGACACTCAGAGATAAAGTGTCCAGTTTTCTTGCACTTGTGGCATGTTTTCTTCTTGTAGTCATGAGCAGAAGCTTCATCATTCCTTGAGCTTGATCGTGAAGACTTTCCGAAGCCTTTCTTCTTGGTGAATTTCTGGAACTTCCTCACTAGCATCGCAAGTTCTCTTCCAATGTCTTCAGGATCATCAGAACTGCTGTCAGATTCTTCTTTAGATGAGGACACAGCTTTTGCCTTCAGGGCACGAGTTCGCCCATAGTTTGGACCGTAGATATCTCTTTTCTCAGAAAGCTGAAACTCATGTGTGTTGAGCCTCTCAAGTATGTCAGACGGATCAAGTGTCTTGAAATCAGGGTGTTCTTGAATCATTATGGCTAGAATGGCAAATGAACTATCAAGTGATCTCAGCAGCGCCTTGATGATTTCATGTTTGGTGATCTCAGTGGCGCCGAGGGCTTGAAGCTCATTTGTGATGTCAGTGAGCCGGTCAAATGTATGCTGGACATTCTCATTGTCATTTCGCTTGAAGCGGTTGAAGAGGTTGCGAAGAACACTGATTCTCTGATCTCTCTGGGTTGAGATGCCTTCATTGACCTTTGAGAGCCAGTCCCAGACCAGCTTGGATGTCTTCAAGGCACTCACACGGCCATACTGTCCTTTAGTCAGATGACCACAGATGATATTCTTGGCAGTAGAGTCCAGTTGAGTGAACTTCTTGACATCAGCAGCAGTGACACCTTCTCCAGCCTTGGGAACGCCATTTTCGACGACATACCATAGGTCAACGTCAATGGCTTCAAGATGCATGCGCATCTTATTCTTCCAGTAGGGATATTCAGTTCCATCGAAGACGGGGCACGCAGCGGAGACTTTGATTATCCCTGCAGTCGACATAGCTAAAACTCCAGGTGGTTAAACCGAATCATACAGAACAAGGGAGCACCTCGCTCTGATACCAATTGAAAGTGCGTTATATCGACTAGAGGGGGGGTGAATAGGCGATTTTTATGAAAGTCTTCAAAACGTGGAAGTTATGAAGACAAATAGAATAGATAGGCCTTTCACTATGCAGCGGAAGTTAGATTACACTAGGCAAGCCATGGTCAAGTATTCAATAGAGTGAAAGCAAAGTGACAAAAGCTTCAGTGTAATAAGGATCAGGTAGGAAGAAGTTATGAAGCCAATCAAATCATACAGTTATGTTGTGAAGACAAAAGATAGAGCAAGCATGCAATGGCTTCACAATGAATAACAGTAAGCTGAAGGGAAGTGAAGATGAAACCAGTGACACGTTGAAGACAATGATTTGTTGGACCAGTTCCAGTTGCTGTGACAACTGTACGTCTGGTTGGAGCGGCTAGGTATTTAAACCAAAGGACACACAGTCCCGGACACCCAGTCAAGGACACTTAGTCCAAGACACCCAGTCCTCACCATATTCTCCTTGAGCTAAGGTCACACAGACCTCGCCCAATCACTCTGGTAAGTCTTCAAGGTAGACTCCCAAACCTTCACAGACTTCCTTCACCGGCGATCCACAATTACTCTTGGATGCTCAGAACACGACGCCTAACCGTCTGGAGGATGCACAGTCCTCAAGTGTAATAAGTCTTAGATCACACAGACAAGAGACTTAAGTGATGCCCAATTACTCTGGCTCTGGGTGGTAGGGCTTTTCTCCTCGCTAGGGATTTTCTCTCAAAGGCCTTCGAGGTGGGTCTGCTCTCAAACGAAAAAGCCGTGCACTGAAATCTGAGCAGCCAACGTTTATGGGTTGTAGGGGACTATTTATAGCCACATGGCAACCCGACCTGATTTGTCCGAAATGACCCTGGGTCACTAAGGAACTACACGTGTACCAAACGGTCGGATTTCGAACTCACACGGCAACTTTACTTGGGCTACAAGTAAAGCTGACTTGTCTGACTCTGGACAAGATTTTCTCTCATAGTCTTCGCTCGAAGACATAGGTTTTGAATTAGGCATCACTTCAGTCATCCTGACTGGTTCTCTTGGACCCCACTTAACAGTACGGTGGTTCCTATGACACAACATAAATGAGATAAAACTACGAAGGATCTAAGTCTTCGAGTTCCATAAGCTTCATAGGGAGTCTTCTTATGTCATTGTCTTCAATATGAATATCTTCATAAACCACCATTGTCTTCAATGTCTTCGTACATTTTTAGGGGTCATCTCTGGTAGTGAAACTGAATCAATGAGGGACTTCTACCTGTGTTATCCTGCAATTCTCACAAACACATTAGTCCGTCAACTAGGTTTGTCGTCAATACTCCAAAACCAACTAGGGGTGGCACTAGATGCACTTACAACCCCGGTTTTTATATAACCGAGTAGGTATTCGGATACACTCCGGACTGTCGGGTCCAGAGGTCGAAGCAAAAAGGTCGGCGATGACAAATGATTTACAATCCGGCTAGGGACATTACATATGTCACTTGAAGTACACAGTCACTAAGACTGATTAAATTCTTCTTTTATACCATCCAACAGGCTGTCTAGCCTACAATCCTGTTGGGAATACTTTGCGGCTAACTCTACTTGATCATACACTAAACTGGCAGGGATTTCTTTCCCGTCGGGCCCCACAGGTCCGACCTCGGCCATGTGGTTTGGGTCAGCCTTGGTGTATCGTGTCTTCACCATAGCCCAGGCTTCCTGTGCACCATGTCGACAGGCCGATATCTTCCTTAACCGGAAGCGCCACCGTGCTCCCTTCAGCTTCTCCATAAGCTCCCCCATACCTCCTGGCGGGGATGCGGACGGCCACAAGGCTTGGGCAATACTCTACATCACCTGCCGAACTTGTTCGTGCAGTTGGGAGAGCTCTGACAGATGATCACCCGAGGAACCAGGCATCTCCTCCGCAGGACGACCCGTCAGCATACCTGCAGATATAACGTTGTTAGAAGGCTTCTTCGCCGAACTCCTTTAAAAAGTTCGTTCAAGCACACACTAAAAATTCCGCGCTGAAGCCGTTTATTCTCCTTAACGGAGTCCGCAAGTTGGGCTCGGACATCCTTCAGTTCCACGCCCAGACGGATATTGGCATCTTGGAGATCGTTTTTTTCCTGCCGGACTCGCGTCAGCACGCGCTCGCCAGTGTTTCGCTGTCGATCATCACATCCCGGATCCGCCTCCACGGCCTCCGGATTCACTCCGGGGCCACCTACAACATCTATTGTTAGGTGTGCATGTACGCCGCATAGTACCTGGTACTGATATTCTTTGCAATAGACAAAAGAGTTACCAGGGGGACCCTTTTTGGACTCCTTCAATGCGGTAACAGCGGCTTCCAGCTGGGCCTTGCACTCCTCCAGCTCTTGAGACAGTTTGGAATTCTTATCGATAAGAACCTACACAAATATTGATCCTTAAATCAGTTGCGTCAACTGTTTCAAGTCTCAGGGGCTACTGATACATACAATTGTCAGATTTACTTACCCGTACATCCCTTACATACTGGTCCGTGGCTCTGGCTAGACCATTTTGAGCAGCACGGAGGTACGCATCTCCAGAATTGAAGGCATCAAATGCCTCTGGTGAGAAGCAAGCGTCGCGGAGTATGGCCCGACGACGCCTATGATTCATGGCTCTCTCCACATCTGAATTTGTAGCGGACAGTCTATCCGCATCCTCTGTAGGAGGAGTATCCGGCGTGCACCCCATGTCGGCTTTCGCCTCTATGTCCGGCCCTGGAGCCCGACTGGTGGAAGCATGATCGGCAGCCTCTCCGGACATATTCCGGTTAGCGTTTTTTCTATTAAAGAAACATGGACGTCATTACATTGTGAGAAATACGACACCCATGGAGCGGGGTTCTTTGTCATACCTCTGCCCCGGCGTCTCCGTCCTGGCCGCCTTCCTTTTTGGCCTACCCGGCCTCGGTGCCTCTTGTTGGCGAGTTGCTGCGGGTTCGGCACGGCGTCCCGAATGCCTTCCCCGTTAAACACCATATGTATATGGTAGGTGAAGTGTCTAAAAGGGGATCCTAGTTTTTGGAGTTGGGGTTTTGGTTTTTCTTACATGCGATGCAGGGAGCAGTCCGGGATAGTCGGGCGTAATGGCCACCATGGCCTCATCACAGCTCAATTGATAGAACTGCTTGTCTATCAGCTCCACGAATATGTCCGGATCTTCTTCGAGTCCGGGACCGAGGGCCCGGTCAGGGTCCTCTGGTTGTGGAGATGGGCTATTGTCCGCCCCTACAGCTTTTCGCAGTTCCTACCGTAAAATGACAAGGTAAGTACCAACGACAAAAAATGCAGAAAGAATGGGAGTAAGGAGATATAACTCACCCAGCTTGGAGGGTTGTACATGGAGAATCCATCCCGTGGCTTGATGCGGATGAACTCCTCTTCCTCTCCCTTGAACAACTCGGACAGAATTTTTGCTAAACCAGCAGCGGATTCCGGTCCCTTACGCCCACAACGGGTGGCATCATCTTCCCCGTTAAAACACCACAGGGGGTGCCCTCGATATTGGAGTGGCTGCACTCCCCGCATTATGCATATTGACATGACTTCGATAACTGTCAATCCTGATTGAGCCAGCGCTTTAATCCGGTTCATGAGGTAATGGACTTCTCCATTGTCTTCCTCCTGGAGGCTCCGTGGGCGCCAGCTTTGGCGTTTCTCCAGAGAAGCATTGTTGAACTCAGGAAGACCCGCCGAACAGGGTCCGGAAGAGGGACGTCCTCCATATAAAACCATTCCGAAGGCTAGTCTTCGGACATCTTCTTCGGAGTACCGGACATGTATCCGGTTTCGGCGATGCGCCATATTTCAGATCTGCCCACTTGATAAAGTGACCCCTTCTGTGTACGAGGGACAAGGCAAAATAACCTCTTCCATAGCTCGAAATGAGCCTCACAGCCCAGGAATAACTCGCAAAGGCAACGTAGCCGGCGATGTGTAATATGGAAGCGGGGGTGAAATTATGCAGTTGGAGGCTGTAAAACTCCAGGAGCCCGTGGAGGAACGGATGAATTGGAAATCTGAGTCCCCTTAATAAGTAGGGAACAAGGCAGACCCGCTCTCCCGTAGAGGGGCTGGGGAAGCTCTTCGCTTGCTCCCCGCCATGATAGGTGGCGAGCCCGGCTCGGATGGGAACCATATACGCTGGAGGGAGAAATCCCTGAGTTTGCAATTCGACTAATGGACTGTGTGGGATGGAACATCTCTCCCAATCACCGGGCTTAGGGCTGCGGGGCGGGAGGAGGAGCTGCGGTGGTCGGCCATGTTGGAATGGATTTTTTCCGAAGCGCGCTCTGATGGATTCTCGCTCTGGGAGGATGGTATGGATTGGATCTAAGAATCTCCATCCCTTTAACAGATAATTTATTTATCTGGCTAGGGGTGAATGTAAAAACGCCCTGGCTCCTCGTGTTCATTCGACACGTGGAAGATAGCCCTTATTGGGCGCAAAAGCCAAGAAGTCCAGCATTTATGGGTCCGGACACTACTTGACAGACATTCAAAATCTGAGAAGAACCCGCCTTGCAATGCCGAAGACAATACTGCATGCTGGACTTGACATTATTGAAGCCTGGTTCAGGGGCTACTGAGGGAGTCCTGGATTAGGGGGTCTCCGGACAGACGGACTATATCCTTTGCCGGACTATTGAACTATGAAGATACAAGATTGAAGACTTCGTCTCGTGTCCGAATGGGACTTTACTTGGCGTAGAAGGCAAGCTAGGCAATACGGATATGTATATGTCCTCTGTTGTAACCGACCTTGTGTAACCCTAGCCCCCTCCGGTGTCTATATAAACCGGAGGGTTTTAGTCCGTAGGACAACATACAATCATACGATAGGCTAGCTTCTAGGGTTTAGCCTCTCTGATCTCATGGTATTTCAACTCTTGTAATACTCATATCATCAAGAACAATCAAGCAGGACGTAGGGTATTACCTCTATCAAGAGGGCCTGAACCTGGGTAAACATCGTGTCCCCTGCCTCCTGTTACCATCCGCCTTAGACGCACAGTTCGAGACCCCCTACCCGAGATCCGCCGGTTTTGACACCGACAGAGAGAGTATAGTGTTGTAATGCATGAGGCTTGTGAATTATTGAAGGAATCGCCCAAGCCTGAGGTGCCAGCAGTGCAGCGAACCGAGGCTGAGCTAATGATGACTCTGGATGCTGTTTGTTACAACTTGCATCATCACATGGTGATAGCCCATGATCCATGCAGCTGTCACCTACGAAGGAATAACCGTAGGAAGTGTGTTAAGGCATGAAAGCTCCGAGAACGGATTACCTCTCGCATTAGTCAGGGTGCGAGTACAGAGAAAGATAGTCACTCGAATGCAGGTCAGAAAAAGGACAAGGTACACAAGCGACCAAGTCTTGTCACGGAGCCTTTTGAGTTAACCCCAAGAGAGTGGGCATGTGGGGCTACAAGTGCTGAGTCTCTACTTCAGCAAGCAATTATGGCTGAATTTTGCAAGCGCCGGTTTGGCAGAGTAGCAATTCATGCTCAGTGCAGTGCCATTAACAGGAGCAAAGACTGCTTCCAGATGAGTAATGCAGTATCATTCTTCCATACAAGTGTAGGGGCAACCCGCCCTCTTCTAACAATGGCAATCAGTTTGTCGTTCTGCCGAATGAGGTGCAAGCACCCAGCGCCAATGAATTGCAACAACAACTCCAGCAGTTGAGAGCTCAGATGAACGGACTTGAAAGGCAGCTTCAAGCCAATGACATGGTCGGATCCTCGAACTCGAGGGGCAGGGAGAGGCCTCCGATACTTCGTCCTCAACATGACCGTCGTACTTTTGCACCCCGTTAGAGAGATCTGCCAACTTTTGCGTATCAACAGAGGCAAAGTCAGTATCAACCCCTATGGAACCAAGGGCCACGTCGCCTTGAATATTCACCTCGGCAGAGACAATATACACCTCCGAGGCATGCCCAGGTCCCTACTCAAGCATGGATCCCAAGGCGTGAGGTGATAGCAGTGGAACATGTTCCACCAGTTCCGCAACGCCCACTAATGAGACAAAGAACTCAATATGTGGCAAACATGAACCAACAAAGGTGAGAAAGGCATAGAAGGAATCGCCAAGCAATATATGAAGAGCTTCAGAATATGGTTTTGAGACATGTACAAGTCAGTGTACGGGCCGATGGACAGATTGATCCTAACAATGGAAGGGTGAGTGTTCGGGTTGCACCAAACCTTGAACAAAACCCAAGATACAACTATCTAGTTGGTCGTTTGGCCCCACGAGCTCGTAGAGATGCCCCTTCGGAACCTACTTTGGTCCCGAATGTGATAAGTCATGAGAAAGCGATGACACCCCCATTGGTTCCTCAAGCATCAAATGTGCCTTCTGCCACTACTCACTATAATGGGCCATTAGTGAATGCTTCTGGGGAGAATGAGTAGAAAGATGGTGTCGCCTAGAGCCCTGGGGGCACGAACAAGAGTACTTCGATAGGTTATGAGACCCCTTCTGAGGGCTCAGGTAAAGGAGTGGTGGATACCAACACTTCAATGTGTGGGGTGGTTGACGTGGCTTTGGGAAGAGATTCATATTCGGAATGGGAACCACTTCCCATCACGCAGGACTTGACATATTCTTCAGAAGAGGAAATTCTCCGAAATCCCAAGCCCTTCTTTGGTTGAACTCATTCAACCAAGTTGCAACTGAAAATATGTTCAGGTGAAGGGATCACTTCGGTTCCTTCTTTTCTAGTAACTGGGAGGAGTCAATCCTCAAAAAGAAAAAGGGACACCTTATGATCGTCCATACAAGAGCATCAGTTCGCATCTTCCATGTGACCCACTCCTTCTTGAAAGGATGGTCGTGCGTCCTGGAATAGGCACACGTTTGAAAGTAAGTGCTCGCCATCATGTAACAGGTAGTCCAGATGTCTCTGACGACGAGCAACAAAGTGAATACAGCGAAGGCTCGAGGGGTGACTCTGCAGACTCGCTTGAGATGCATTCTCGATCTCCCAATTTTTCGGTATCGGCACCTTCATTAGCATCAGAGGCAGAAAACATTATTGTGGGCGATGACATTGCCCCTGTAAACATGGCTGGTGAAAATGAAGTATCTGACGATTTGGAAGGAAAATCTCCGCTCAATAATTTGGCAGTACCCCAAGAGCAAAGTGAGGCTGCTATGGCAACGCAATTGCGAGCATCTGGTTTGGTGCAGAGAATAACATAGGGTTGTTGGATCGCAAGGTAAATGACATGGAAACACGATAGATCAATTGTTCACCATGATGGTGAGCATGATAGCAGGAGGTATGTGTGCGCCAGTACCAGTGCAGCCGCATAGTGATCCTCAATTTGCTGAACTAGAGGCCTCTTTGCAACCGAGTGCTCCTCCAGCAGTGAGAGGGTATCAAGGACACATGCCAAGCACTTCTACCCCACCGCGTGTGTTGATTGACCCTATGAATCCAGGTATGGATAATGCCATAGTGGGGACACTGAGAGACTACCATGATATCGCAGAGACTATTTTTGAAAGAAGGATGAAGCAATTGGCGACTGAACAAGCTCCGTAAATATCTAAGTGTGAGCTTGACAAGCCATATGATGCATGGCATGATAAGGTTCCATTCCCCACTGGATGGCATCCACCAAAGTTCCGCCAGTTTGACGGGACAGGGGATGCTATGGAACATCTTGCATATATTGAGTCAGTTTGTGGTGACATAGCAAACAAATCATCATTATTGCTACGTCAGTTCTGAGCGTCTTTGACAGGGGCTGCCTTCCACTGGTACAGTCGTCTCCCGACTGGATCTGTACCCAATTGGACGGCCATGAAGGACCTCTTCAAGTCCCATTTCATTAGCATGAGAAAATATATATCCATTTTAGAACTATCACATATCAAGCAGAGGCGGGATGAGAAAATTGAGGATTACATTGTCCGTTTTCGTAACAATTATGTGCATCTTACGAGAGAGATGCACTCAGAGGATGACATACAAATGTGCGTGAATGGGATGCAACAACACTGGCTTGTTGGAGTGTCAAGGCGTGACCCCAAAACATTCAGTGCACCTGGAGATGCAGTTGTAGCAACAAAGTTAGAGTTTGAAAAGGTTCCACAGATTATGGAAATGTATAAAAATGCAGGCTCCACGAATAATACAAGGAGGTTCAACTCGGCAACCAAGCCTATGGGCAATGGTGACAAGCCAAAATCTTCGACCGAGTCTAATGTGACCAATACAATACCAGTGTTGGGTCCAAGAAATGAGAGGCAAAGGCTAGTTGGGCGCCCTAACATCAGAGAGATCCTCAATAAAAAATATGTATTTCGTAGGGATCTCATCAAAAATCTCTTCGAACAGATGAATGAGCAACACCTTCTGAATTTGCCTAATCCCACTAGGGCTGAGCAGGTGGCTATGACTGACAACCCTCTTTATTGCCCGTACCATAGGTACGTTGGGCATGTAATTGAAGATTGCATTGCTTTCAAAGAATGGCTGCAAAGAGCCATTGATGAAAATAGGCTGGCCTTGAAGGCTGAAGCAATGAATCCAAACTATCATGCAACACACATGGTGTTTGTAAAAAATGATGAATCACCACAAGTCCTACAGGATAAAGAAGAGTATTGGGTACCCCTTTTTGAAGTAGAGCATCAGTTTCAGAGGTTGGGCCTTACACAAGTAAGGCCCGACATGAGTTGCCAACCCTGGGAGGTGGTACGCCGAAGGCAACCCATAAGAGAAAATTACCAACCACGACGTGTGCCTTCGCTGGCCCCTATTAGGAGGGCTCCTTCGAGGCCAGCTCCTGTTTACACAAGGAGGTTCAACCCAAGCCAACGATGCATGCCACCTTGGTTTGTACCTGAGTCAAAAGGTGATGAACCTTTTCCCCGTGTGATGCTTACTCGGCCAACCTTAGGCCAGTACTTTCCGAGGCATTGGGATAGGGCAGGCGAAAAAGAATCGGAAGAGCCTAATGGTGACCACACCATGACCTAAGATGTCACATCATCTAATGTTGTTAGTGTTGAGGATGAGTCAGAATCCTAAATCGCTCTTACCGCAGAAGAGCGTGAAACCTTGGATATAGAAGAGGTTAATATGAATTTGTGTGGCGGTAAAGAACTGCCCGAACTGGTAAGATCTCGACAACATAGAGTTGACAGGGCCAAAGTGTTGCAACAGCCCAAAACTCCTGCTCAAGAGCATCAACTTTCTGCTCCTAGTAAGCAAACTAAAGATGATGAAGTGGAGTATAATATCATTGCTCATTTGAAACGCATACCTACTATGTTGAGCGTGTATGATGCGCTGATGTTAATGCCCGATCTTCGAGATGCACTAGAAAAGGCTTTGCAAAAGCCTCATCTCTATGAAACAGCAATGGCTAAGCATTGCCTCCTCAGCAACCTACATGAGGCAAATGAAGTTACATTCTCAGAAGAAGACAAGATAGTGGATAGTAACAATCATAACCATCCACTTTATATTGAAGGGAGCATTGGCAATGCCCGCCTCCGTAGGGTCTATATAGACCATGGCTCAGTTGTGAACATTTTGCCTATCCATAGCTTGACACGAGCAGGTTACTCATTAGAGGACCTTGAGCCGACGAGTGTGGTGATATTTGGCTATGATAGTAATGGTAACCTAGCTTTGGGTTCAATCACTTTGAAGCTCCATATGTCAACTTTCAGCTTCAAAGTCAAGTTCTTTGTGATAGAATTTGTTACCTCCTACTCTTGCTTATTGGGTAGACCATGGATACATAAGTATCAAGTAGTTCCTTCAACTCTTCGCCAGTGCATGAAGTTTGTTGATAACAAGGGGGAGCAACAAAGGATTGTTGGGAATCTTAATCCGTATACAGTTCAGGAAGTTCATAATGCGGATGCCAAATATTTCTTTCCAAGCGTGGGGGCAGAAAGACAGTTGGGACGTTCCACCCTAGCAATTGATGTCCTTGTCACGCCGACAACGGCTCCATCATCATCCGAGATGGAATTTTTAATCACGCCATGCTCATCCTCTTCAAGGAGAAATGCATTCCAACAGATACGTGAAGGTAGAGACAGAGGGCGACCTAGGTATAATACGAGTCGTGAATGTGCACATCAGGAGTCGGAAAAGGAGGATAGTTCGTCATTTTGGACTTGGAACCTCCAGCCAGCACCATCAAAGACACCTTTATCTTCAGAATTGGTAAAGGCTTCATGTTCCCCAGCACCTCCAACATCGAGGTTAGAATGTGAGCCCTTGATAGGAGCCTCTTAGGTTAAGCATGGAGGAGAAACAAACTCTTCTGCATTATTTGAATACAATCTTCATAGTAATAAGTCTCTTATAGTAGACAATGAGGGCCTTGGTGGCCCCACTTCAGCTACTCCGCCAGCACATCAAGCTGAGGCTACTTCCGTACAGCCCGCTGATGAGGAGGTTACTTCTACTCCCACAACTCAAGAGGAAGGGAAAGTGAAAAGATGGTGGCAAAATTAGAAAAGGTGTTGCTAAATTCTCCGCTCATGCAACCCTCCTCGTTGTATACATCTGTAGCAATGCCTCTAGAAGCCTGGGCCATCCCTGACTCACATGGGCATAATTTTCCGACACTCTTTTATAAAGTACCGCAAACACAACCTCATGATGTCTTGCTAAACTTTTCAGATGCTAAAACGGATGCAGAGGAAATCCTGATCACGATGAGGGTTGAACCAAAAATGGTCCCCTTGCTTGAAAAAGCTGGCATCGAGATGCAAAGAAATCGGCGTCTGCCAGCACCACCAAGCATATGTGAGGAATGGTGGAGTCGATCAGAGCGGCTCATCAGGAAAGGGCGCATGTCCCAGCCTAGGTATGGTCTTGGTTACCACCCTCTTGACCTATCTGATAGTGATGATGAGTATGATTCTGATGATCATATTTTGTGTAATGTAATGCACGTACTCCATGATTGGGGACAGGAAGATATTGAACAAGTTACATCCGATGAGGAGGACTTGGTGCACTTGTGTGACATCCTCTCTGAATCATATTCCTTCTGTGGTACTTTTGATACCCAAGAACTCTGGCATGATGAGCAATACCTCCTTGCTAGAATGCATCAAGCGATGAGAGTTCACCATGGAGAGGTCCTTAATCCTGCTCCTGCTCCAAAGCAGCTTGAGGATGGAGGGAAACAAACTACTGATAAGCTTGTAGAGATTAATCTTGGGAGCGAGGATGATCTGCGCCCCACCTTTGTTAGCGCCACCCTCACACTTGAGGAACGTGAAGATTATATGAATTTCTTAAGGGAATAGATGGACTGTTTTGCATGGTCCTATAAGGAAATGTCGGGTCTAGACCCAAGTGTCGCTACTCATAAGTTAGCAATAGACCCTCAATACAGGCCCATCAAGCAATCACCGCGTCGTTTCAGACCGGAGTTGGAGGATGATATCATCACAGAAGTAGACAAGCTTATTAAGGCTGGGTTCATAAAAGAGGTGCAATATCCTCGATGGCTTGCTAATATTGTTCCGGTAATGAAAAAGAATGGGCAAGTTAGGATCTGTGTAGATTTCCGTGACGTGAATCGCACTTGCCCTAAAGATGACTTTCCTACATCAATGATCGAAATGGTAATTGATTCTGTTACAGGTTATGGTGTGCTTTCCTTTATGGATGGTTTTTCAGCTTACAATCAGATCAAGATGGACGAGAAGGACGCCATCGACACAGGATTCAGAACTCCAAAAGGGAATTACTATCATATAGTAATGCCATTTGGCTTAAAAATGCAGGAGCCACATATCAGCGAGCCATGAGGATCATTTTTGGTGACCTTATCCATTATTTGGTAGAATGTTACATTGATGACTTGGTTGTCAAATCCCAAGAGCGGGAGCATCACCAAGAACATCTTCGTGTGGTGTTTGAGAGATTACGCAAATATCAGCTTAAAATGAATCCACTAAAGTGTGCTTTTGTTGTAAAGTCGGGCATTTTCATAGGTTTTATCGTGCACCATCGTGGAACTGAAATTCAACCAAAGAGCATAAAGGCTATCCTTGATATGCCAGCACCACATAATTTGACTAAGCTGAAGTATTTACAGGGTAAGCTAGCGTACATAAGGCACTTCATCTCTAATCTCTTAGGGCGCATTCAACCATTCTCAAAGGTCATGAAGAACGGAGCGGCGTTTGTGTGGGATGAACAATGTCAATATGCCTTTGATAGCATCAAGAAATATTTGCTAAACCCCCCTGTCTTGATGGCGCCCGTTCAAGGTCGTCCCCTCATCCTTTACATTGCAGTGCAACCTGCCTCTGTCGGAGCTCTCCTTGCTGAGCAGAATGATGAAGGAAAAGAGGCGGCATGCTATTATCTTAGTCGCACCATGGCAGGGGCTGACTGTAACTATTCCGCTATTGAGAAGCTATGCCTGGCATTGATATTTTCTCTCAAGAAGCTACGACACTATCTCCTAGCACATGATGTGCAACTTGTCGCAAGAGCAGACCCTATAAAGTATGTTCTTAACCAGCCCGTTCTTGCTGGGAGGATAGGTAAATGGGCATTACTCATGATGGAGCATGATATCACATATATCCCTCAAGAGGCAGTTAAGGGTCAAGCGTTAGCTGATTTTCTCGCAGCCCACCCTTTACCAGAGGACTCACCGTTAGTTACCGACCTCCCAGATGAGGAAGTATTCGCTGTGAGTACAGAGGTCCCTGGGAGTTGTTCTTTGATGGGGCCTCCCAAGCTGAATATGACCTCGATGGCACCCCCAGAAGAAGAGCGGGTGCAGGTTTAGTCTTTAAGAACCCCCGGGGTGAGACATTTTATCATTCTTTCTCACTACTCACACTACAAAAAAATACACTTCCGTGATGATACGTGTTTGTCACAGTAGGTCGCGTTTTTTGTCATGCATGCACATCCATGATGATTTTATGACAGAATCAAGATAGTCATACCTGTGTTGTCGTAGAAGTGTTCCATGACATTACCAAAATTGTCATCAGGGAAGTGTCCACTTCCATGACGATAAATCGCGCGTCACAGAAGTGCTTTCGTCAAGGGTGACCGACATGTGGCATCCACCGTAACTGAACGTTGTTAAGCTATCGGCCTCGGGTTTTGGATCCGATAACTCGTTAACAGTCCCGACCAATGGGGATTTTCCACATGTAAAATTATCATTGGCTGGAGGAAACACGTGTTGGCTCATCGTTGGGACAGATGTCATCCACTCATTGGACGGAAGGCACCTATGATACGTCGACACGTGGCACAGCCCAACAGAGGCCCATTCCTCTGAAAAGACCGGCCCGTTTGACTTGGTCAAAAGGTGGCGGGCCGGCCCATGGAAAGCCTGTTAATGGCATGTTCGCATATAGCCCATTTACAACCCGCTAACCCAAGGCCCGTTACGCCCTATCCGAATTAGGCCCAGTAGCGTCATCTGGGCCATCCAATATGATTCCAACCCGTTTTCACTTCTGGCGCATGTATGGCCCATGACGTCTTTCGGCCCATATGAGGCCCTATGTAACTCTTAGCCTATTAACGGCCCGTGGTGAAACTGCCCCGTAATGAACAGTGTATCACTTTATACCCATTAACGACCCGTTATTCTGTTGGGCCGTTTCCAGCCCATGTTATCTTTCGGCCTTCTCAGGGCCCATATATTCTTGGGCTCATTTCCAGCATTCGTTTACCTACGGTCCGTTACTGTCATTTTCTGCTTCTGGTCCAAATTCAGCCCGTGGTTACAGTCGGCCCATTAGTGGTCCGTTAATACGTTGGGCCGTTTTCATAGCATCATCAAATACGGCCTATTAACGATGGCCCGTTATGGTCGGCCCCTGAACGGACGATTCCAACTCTAGCCCATTTACAGCCATAATGCAGTCTGTTTGGCCCATGTTTGGCCAATCGATCATACGGCCCGTATAAGGCCCATTGTTTCTACGGCCTGTAGAAGGCCCATTGTTTCTACGGCCAGTAGGAGGCCTAGTGTCACTACAGTAAATATTAGCCCATGGTTATTGTGGCCTAGTTTTAAAAAATAGGTTATTGTAGCCACTAGCTAACCGCGGAAAAAGAACTGCAATGAGTACAAGCAAACAAATAAACGAGACAACAAGGAAATAAATAAGCAAGCAACTAACGCTAGGCTATCACGGCTATTACACATATTACATCCACTAGCATCAAAGTTCGCCACCAGTGCAAATATAGGGAACAAAGCAGCATATCATATACACTGGTTGTCAAAGTTGGCGACCAGCACAAATAAACGTCGCAGCAAGACAAATCCAGAACTGAAACCACTTCAGAAGATCTCAAGAAACAATATCCTAGGTACCCATAATGCTGGCAAGATGCTTAGCAAGCTTATTAACTTTCTCTTGTTTGGCACTTAAATCCTCCAGCGCTAGCTGTTGCACCAGAAAATATGCATCTGAATTCTGCAGGGACTTCCTCAGTCCTTCACCTTCCTATCGCAGCACATCTGATCGATGGCTTTCAACTTGAAGTTGAGACTCAAGAAGACGAACTGATTAAGGCAGCGAGTTTGAAGAGCTTTTGCCAGCAGTAGTGGCCAGTAACTCGAACACTACATCAAGAGAGGACTTTTGGGTTCCCTCACTGTCGTCAAGATAGTTTATATCAGCTTTCTTGGAGACCAGCAGGGATGTCTCACTATCTTGAGCCTTATCTGCATTACTTCCTTTACCATTGGATAACGCGGTACTATTCTCCAATATTTTGTCCGCATTCTAAAAGAGAAACAACCAAACACATCACATGTTTACCATGTTGTATATGAAACTCATTTTGGTAAATGAGTTCAGTAGTAAAGTGGACAGGATAACAGCATGAAACAAACATATATCTATGTACCATGGTCACCTTATGGTCTATATCATTCTAGTTTTTGTTGCCAAATCAAGATAGAGACACAGTTCAAATAATATTTGTTCAAGACAAAGCAGATTAGAAAGAATATAAGTGTGGGTAACTATAGAGCAATAACAACACTTGTAATGTGCATGACATGACAACATAACTGTTTATTCAATTGAAACTGAAATCAACATAGAGCAGGCTACAACAGCAAACCAGTTAAAGAAACAGGTTTAAAACATACTTGTTGCGCCATTGGAGTTTCAATTCCATCCTTCAAATTTGAAAATAGTTGGTATGAGTAAATACAGTAATGCAAGAGCAAAGGAGTTTGAACCACAGCTACAGAACCTGACCTGAGAACAAATCTGCTTCTCCTCTAAGCGTTGAGTTGGGATTCGGAGTGGTGGTCCTCGTGCTGTGGGCACTGCAGTTCCCTTAGTAATTGCTCGTGTTTGGGTGCTCTGTGGTGGAGACAGTGTTGTGTCAACTGGAACTGGGTTACTATCTGCCGGGGTTGGGGTTAGAAGGGGTGTAGCTGGTTCTCTGTCCAACTAGGTAGGGGAACAATCTGCGAGAGTCTAGATTATGTGTGGTGGATCTGGTCCTTAGGCAAGTACAACCGTGGTTCTATCTGTATCAACTGGTAGCACTATCTTTTTTGAAGACCGTGTTGTTACTCCCTTAGATACTGCCATCACGCTCTCCAATTCAAATGGCTGATAAACAAGAAAAGTAATTGAAAGTATAGACATTGTATGATAGACAGGTGTAATGGATAATGGGGAATAAAAGAGGGCATGAAATAATTCATATTTATATTGTCTAACCAAATAGGATAGCATGACACAATTTCACATGTATGATGGCTAACTAAACAGGATATCATGACACAATTTCACATTATGATGGCAAACAAAAAAAGATGGAAAAACATAGTTCAAAATATGAGACTATGTAAACAGGATAACATGAGATAACTATATAATGTGTTTATTAAATAGGTTGGCATGCTATAATTCACATACATTCACGGATAGAATGCCATAATTCAAAATATGATGACTGTAAACACTAAACATGATGAGATGATATAACTATATGATTTCTTTATTAAATGGGTTGCCATGCCATAATTCAGATAGATGATGTGTATGTACTATGTAAACATGATGGCATGATATAATTCAAATGTATGATTTATATAGTAAGCAAGTAAGTAGATGGCAATCCAGATATGATGTAGAAAGTAAGCAATGCAAGATAACATGCATGGCATGGGTAATATAACCCTGCCAACTTTGAGCATAGACCTCAGGGGGAAATAGGACTGGTTACCAGTCTCTGAATCCTCCTCTGAGGAGCTCTCTGTAACCAGCAAGATGTCTGCTTCAGCAGGTAGCATTGTCTTCTCTGAATACCTTGTTTTCACGCCAGATACTTCCATCACCGCTTCAAATGGCTGACGCAGAGGAAGTGTAGTTGAATATACAAACGTTGTCGACAAATGGAACACGTACTACAAAAAATGATAACATGATATAATTCACATACATGATGATTGGCTAAATAGCATGGCATTGCATAATTCACATATATAATGCCTTTGCAACAAGATAGCATTGTATAATTCACGTATATAATGTCTTGCAACAAGATGGCAATGCATAATTCACATATATGGTAATTAGACACTGAACAGGTGGCATTCACACAAAGCATGTCTAAACTAATCAAATGACATAGCAATGCAAGACACCATACGCATGATACGAGCAACATAACCTTGCCAAGTTAGAGCATACACACTAGTAGAAAACAGGGATTTCGTTCGGACCAGATAAGCCCATTAGTCCCGGTTCATTCACGAACCGGGACTAATGTGAGCATTGGTCCCGGTTCGTGTGCTAAAGGCATTAGTCCCAGTTCAAATGAGCCCTTTAGTCCCGGTTTGAGACACGAACCAGGACTAAAGGGTGTGATGCCCTTGACTCCCGGTTCGTATCTCAAACCGGGACTAAAAATCTTTAGTCCCGGTTTGGGACACGAACCGGTACTAAAGGGTGAAATGCCCTTTAGTACCGGTTCGCCTTTTCAGTTTTGTAAAAACCAAAATAAAATGATAAAAACTTCAAAAATTAAAATCCTTCGAGATGTAGTTATGTTACTACATCTACTAGTTAGGAAAATTTAAAAACATAAATTTGGACATGTTTTTGCAAAAAGTGTAGGGAAAATGTAAAATGGCTGTAACTTTTGCATATGATGTCGGAAAAAAACGTATAATATATCAAAATGTTTAGAATGAAAATCCGCAAATTTTTAGAATCGTCAAATTCCAAAAGGAAAAAAGATATGCTCAAATTTCAGTTTTTTTAAATTTTGGTTAAATCTAGTAAAACTATGGTCAAACTACTTATTCAAAAAGTATTAGTGTTACTAAATAATTATTCAAGAATATTAGTGTTACTAAATAATTATTTCAATTTTTTTAATTTTGGTCAAATCTGGTCAAACTGTGGTCAAACAAGTGTCAAACTATGGTCAAACTACTTATTCAAGAAATATTAGTGTTACTAAATAATTATTCAAGAACATTAGTGTTACTAAATAATTATTTCAATTTTTTTGAATTTTGGTCAAGTCTGGTCAAACTATGGTCAAAGTACTTATTCAAGAAATATTAGTGTTACTAAATAATTATTGTTTTTTAGAATAATAATTTCAAACTCAAACAGTGAAACCTGTGACTTCATGCTCAAGCTAAACTCCTGAGGGTTAATACGATTGACATCCTACTATTGTCAGGAAAACAACAAGTGCAGACTTGGAAACGAGGGGGGATAGAACCCGGAAGTTAAGCGTGCTCAGGCTCGAGTAGTGAGAGGATAGGTGACCGTCCGGGAAGTTAGATGATTTGGAATGATGAGGGGTGATTAGAGATTAGAGGTTAAATTGAGCAGTGACGAGGGTGATTAGAAATTAGAGGTTAAAATAATTTAGAAATTTGAAGATCAAGAAAAAATTTAAAAAAATCAAAATTTCTTTCGGAAAATTAAAAAAAAATCATAAAATTTCCTTTAGTCCCGGCCGGGACTAAAGGTGAACCTCCAGGCAGCGGCCACGTGGAGGGCCTTTAGTCCCGGTTGGTGTAAGAACCAGGACCAAAGGGGGGAGGCTTTAGTAACGACCCTTTAGTCCCATTTCAGGAACCGGGACTAAAGGCCCTTATTCTACTAGTGACACCTCGGGGGGGGGGGGAATACGACTGGTCATCTGTCTCTGAGTCCTCCTCTGAGGAGCTATCCGTAACCAGCGAGATATGCACTTCGCCAGATAGCATTGTCTGCTCTGAAGACCTTGTTTTCACTCCAGAATTTGCCATCACCGTGTCAAATGGCTGATGCACACGAAGAGCAATTGAATGTACTAACATTGTTGACAAATGTAATATGTAACGAAAAAAAAGGATGGCCTGATATAATTTACATATAATATGACTGGCTAAGCAGGATGGCATTGCAAAATTCACATATATGATGCCTGGCTAAATAAGATGGCGTTGCACATTTCACATAAACGGTGAATAAACTAAATAGATGGCATTCGCACAATGGATATCTAAACTAAGCAGATGACATATTTGATGTATAAAGTAAGCAATGCAAGACACCATATGCATGATATAACCAACATCAGCATGCCAAGTTAGAGCGAAGACCTCAGGGGGTAAATAGGAGTTGTCTTCTCCTTCTGAATCCCCCTCGGAACATATATCTTCCTCTCGATTACAATCTGAAATGCGTGGAGGGGGGCTGCCTTTGCACCTACCATGGAGTGACTTCTGCATGAAATTTTATTGCCATGCAAGGCTTGTCTCTTTTGCTCTACATGTTCAGTTCCATTGTTTACAATAACTGTCATGCATAGGAGTAAAACATAGTGAGATTATGTAAGGAGTGCATGCAAAAATCTAGAGTGATGGTAGCAACATGTGGATAGACCCAAAACCAATAATAGCAGGCAGATAATGGCTTCAGTTAAAAAATAAAGTTAATGGCTTCTTTACTGTTTGTCTCCCACCCAACATGAAACTCATAGTAGACACCGGAGATTAACCAAATAGTAGATAGATACTATTGATAGCGGCCCCGATATGTACCCCACAACCATTTAAAAACTCAAGTTTGACCATTAGTTTGGAGCTGACTCGGAGTCCAATCGGTGAACAGGACGATAAAGTAGCATGTAATATTAAGCGATGCATAACGTAAGCAGACACGAAAGAGTGCAACCTCTCTTGCGGACCCGTGTAGTCCTCGAGGTCATATGCTTGGTTGATGATGGTAATACAGTTTTCATGGCTGCCAGCAGTGGGGAAGAATATCTGAGGCGGCGAAAGATAGTCTGGAGGCCGGATCCCTACTGTGCTGGACCCTTCTATCGTTGGAGCAGCTGAGCTAGGGTGGACGACGGCGCAGCAGGAGCGGGACAAACCACGCAAGGTTTTCTTTGACAACTATCTGTAAGAGAAGTAATTCTGTAAGGGCTCATTTGAATTGGAGGATTCCAACAATGCAGGGATAGGAAATAGACAGAAATAGGATAGGAATGCACGTGCAAAATAGGGAATTTAAAAGCATAGGATTTCTGCCAATCTGGGTGTTTGATTCACAACAATTGGAAGATCACAGGATGCAAAGAAGCATGGTGAGATTAAGTCAAACCACAAGAAAATGTACGGTTATAATACTATTATGCTACTATCTCTTAGTGTTGTGCTTCATGAATAGGAATTTGAAAAGGAGGACAAGTGAAAATTAAAATTCCTACATTTTTTCTTTCAAGGAGACACTAAAGAAACAAATCCATGTGCTCAATGTACAATATATATATATATAACATGTAGAGTAAAAAAGAGATGCAACAAGTGTACAACCTCTTTGGCGAAGCCATGTCGATCTCAGCGTGATTGGGTTGGCCGGTGAGGATGCTCCGGCTGACTTTGCTGTCGGAGGAGGGGAAGAAGATCTTAGGCGTCTGGAGATGGAGCCCGAGGTACTGCTCCACTGTGATGGAGGGTTTCGTCGTTGGAGCAGCTCTGGTGAGTTGTACGACGTCGAGGCTGAAGCAGGACAAGAGAGACAACGAACAACGTTAACCTGAGTGGAATTCTAATAGCATCTCCAATACATGACATAAAATACATAACCACAAAGTGCTAGATGTAAAATACATCAGCCACTCATCTCTGAACTTAACTGTCGAAACTGAACTTAACCGTCGAAACTGAACTTAACTGTCGAAACTGAACTTAACTGTCGAAACTGAATTTTTCTGTCGAAACTGAACACACTAGCAAGGTGAAGTTACACGTCGGTCGACTGACTTTTTCATCTCTGGTTAGTCAATTTTGCAGCCATTGGATACGAAATCAAGGGCCTGTGGTTCATCTTCAACCTCCACCCCCCTGAGCCGCCAGCCACCACCGGCCAAACAGCAGCCCCCCGCCGCCCCGTCCACCCTGAAAACACTCCCCGCTGCCGGTCCGCCGCCGCCCCGGCCATCCCTCTAGCCGTGCCGAGCTTTTTCTCCGGCAGTCACCACGCCACCGCCCCGCCAACGCCCCGCCACCACCGGCGACCACCGCCCCCATCCTGAACCCTAAGATAGATAGTGGGGTACCTCTCCGGCGAGCCCCCCTCCCTGCTACGGCTGGTTCTTCCTTCACCCCGGCGAGCCCCACCCTCCCACCCCCTGAAAATCGACTGACCCAAAAGTCGATTCAGTCGACTGAAGTGTAGCTAAATCGGAGCAGCATCACAAGCAAGATCAAGAGCGAGAGCAACAGCGCGAGCAAGAGCAATAGCAAGAGCAGACCAGGCAGGGGACCGAGAGCAAGAGCAGAGCAGCAGCGCGAGAAAGAGCTAAAGCAGCAGCAGCTCCTACTGATGTGGACGTCGCCGCCGAGGGAGCGACGCCATGGAGGAAGTGGCCGGCGATGCCACCATGGATGGAGCCACGCCATGTCGGCTCGGGACCGAGCGCCGGCAGCACCGTGAGATCAAATCAAGAAGAAAATGCGGCGATTAGTGTACAACCTCTTTGGTGGCGTCGATTAGGCCACAGCTTCATCCAAGGAAACGGTGATGACGATGCTCTTCCGGTGGTGCAGGTGAAGACGGCGGTGTGGGAATGGAGGTGGCGCGAAAGACGAGGGGAACGTCGGGGCAGCTCCTTGGAGGTGGAGGACAGGGTGGCTGAGCCGGCGGGACGATGAGATCGACGACGGATCCTCATCCGGTACGGTGGAAGAGGGACGTCGAGGTGTTGCTGTGGACGACGTCGTTGGGGAAGAGGCTCCGGCTGGGTGGCGGACGGAGCAGGGTGTGGGGTTTCTTCACGGGTTTTCGCGGCCTCGGCGTATGGATGGGTGGGCGGATGGGATGGCAGTGGGGAACCGTGGCTTAGAGACGTGCTTGTCTGAAATGTGGGGTAAGTTACCAAAGTACCCCCACCGATTTGAGGCGGTTCTTTCGGTTCAGGGGTACCATGGGCATTTCACGTGTTGGAATTTCACAGGAGGTGGGAGTTTCCACACACATTGTAATTTCGGAATACCAAGGCGCGGGTTGAGATGGAGGGAGTTGTCGGAGCACCACGAGACAAAGATATATCTTAAATATTTCGGGCTAACAAGGTGCGGGTTGAACTTTTCGGACAAGCCTAACGTGTACTGTACCAAATCAATGTGCACTACAAATGTCATTCAAAACTTTGAATTCATGTTATGTTCAATTAAAATATTTCGCTACGTGTATAATGCATGCAACCTACTACTCAAATGAACGTTTTAGTGCATTGCAAACGTATATACTACCACTTCAACATGAACTAAATTTGAATTCGTTTCTCTATTTGAATAAGATCTACAGTAATGATTGTTGTGAAGTCAAAGCATTTGAATTCGTTTCTCTGTTTTAATCAGATCTACAATCATCATTATTGTCAAGTTAAACCATCGTTTGTGTATTATCTTCACATCACACCACATGATTAGTCTCGAGTTACATATGAACTATGTGTACTATATGAACTCGAACTAGATTTTTTGAATACACTTTATTTTGATTTCAAATCACATTACATTTCTAGCTCTAGCTAGATCTTCATAATCTAAATAATGTCTCATATGTATAATGTGTTTATCACATTATGTATGGTGCCCCGCCCCCTACGCCTACAAGTATTTAGATGTGAGTTGCAAACACCACACATTACCACAAATTCAAATAAAATGTGAGAATGTTCGATATATAGTATTGTTTAGATTGTTCAATATTTAGTTGTAAGCTGCAAACGCCACATATTATCACAAATTCAAATAAAATGTGAGATTATTTGAGGTATAGTATGGTTTAGATTGTTCGGCATTTAGCTGTGAGTTGCAAACGCCATGAATTATCACATTATGGTATAACATGTGCACAGCATGTGTATCACCGCTATATTCATGCATGCAATGTTCAAAACACTATGATCTCATATTCAAATATATGAATCTGCTTTCATATCAAATTATGATCTTTGTTAGTCTCTTACACCCACACAATCCTCTAACCTTTGTAGCTACCACTAACTTTCGCTCGTGCATGCACACACCCTCCTCGCCCTCCCCCTCCCTCGGCATTCTATCCACCGGGCACATTCATTTTTTTTCTTTAGGTCGTTCTCCCAGAGTCTCCACAACTCCTTTCCGACACACACCGATCGATAAACCTCTCCAGCGATGCCTGCCTACAACATACACACACACCTTCAATCTCCTCCTTTATGTGTCCTTGCCTCGTGTCTCTCATACGGTCAGACACACATGTAAACTATCGCCCCTCTTTTCATCGATCTCACAACCGCACACTCCTCCCCCTATCTAGCTAGTAGTTGGGCCTCTCGCACCACCTCCTAGCTCCATTCTCTCTGTCTATCCGTCTCGCTGGGCCTTATTTGCCTCTAACAAATGGACGTACACCAACCGGTCTCTCGCTATACATATAGCTAGCTAGGTCCTTATAACTCATTTTTACCCACACGTCAATCGATCTACCTCATTAGTTGTGTCTCTCCCTTCCTCCGACAAACAACAATTGATCTACGGATCTAGTTATGTTTGCTTACCAAACACATGGTTCCCCTTCATCATCCATGGATGTGTCCCGACAGATCTATCACGCACAAGCACACACAGAAACACATCCCCACTCTTATTGATAACATTGCAGTTCCACCCTCAGTTTGTCTAGTAGGACTCTCCCATCATCTTTGAGAAGAAACTCCATCACCCATCCAGCACTCTACCCCTCTCCCTCCCTCTTCCTCCCTCTCTCTCTCTCCTCTCTCTCTCTCTGTCCCATCATATTTCCCGTTCTTCAGTTATGTATGGATGTCAACCGATCTCCCTCAAGACATAGCTGGGTCTCTCCTTCTAATCACATATACGAGTCGTTCTACCTCTATACTTAGGCCTCTGCCTACCCCTCCCCCCTCCCCCTCCCCCCCCCCACACACCGATACATCGAGCGCTCTAGTCATGTCTCCCTGCCACACACAAACTTGACATGTGCCCTCTAACATTCCGGTAGGCCACTCGCCCTATATCTTTGACTTGCACACACACACACAATTTCGATGGCTCTCTTCATCGATCTCACACCCACCCACTTGATCCTCTCTTCGACTCTATCGATAGCTATGACCCCTCCCTCTCTTCTTGTGGATTGCCCGACCCTCTATGTATGATATGGATAGGCCTCCATTTCACACACATTGCATGAAAAATTTTGTTTGAGATGTCATCGACACATATTCCCACAAATAATTCACGAAATCAACCCCCCACCCCACCCCCACCCCAAAACAAAAACACTCACGAACGCGGTTTGTATCTCTCACACACACCCACGTAGGTGGGGGACGTGCACGAAGAGAAGAGGTGCATGCACGGCGCACGTACTCCCGTCTCTTTCCCAACCACACCCGCGCAGGTACACGGTGGAGCTCATTTCTGTATGAAAAAGGCAGCCCACGTGGTAGTTTGGCACGTGTACTGGTTGTCCACTTGGTGGAGGGAGGATCGTCTACCACGGGTGAACAAACAAATTGCGACTTGACGTGTTATGTTAAAAAAAAGAGGCAAACCATGTGGGGCCTACCTTAGAGGCAAGGCTCTATACACTGGAGTAGTTTTGATGTGTGTCGTCAACTCGCAGAATGAGGAGAAGCTTGCTTAGTACGCCGTCTCCCCCGTCCACGGGCGCGGTGGCTCGCAGGATGAGGTGAAGCTTGCTCCGCCTTACGCCCGCTCCCTCGCCCGTGCGCACAGTGGCTCGCAGGACGAGGAGAAAATTTACTACTCCCTCCATTTACTCCTCATCCCTACTACCTTGGTTGTAGAGATTATATCATATTGTTTGGAATATATATGTCCTTTAGTAGATTTCAATATGAACTACTAGTACATACTTGAAACACTAATGTATATAGACGTATTTTAGAGTGTAGATTCACTCATTTTGCTCCGTATGTAGCACTCTCCCTCGCCCCTCGACCCTCGCCCATGTGGTGGACGTGTAGCAATTCATTCGGTCTCATATAGCGACAACGATATATATTGCACTACCATTATTGCTTGACTTCCCGAAGAGGCGAAGAGCCAATCGCAAGGTTAATATTTTGGAGATGCCAAGCGCAAGGTTATAGGAGAACGAGTAGTAGGTGCCGCGTCATTTATAAATAAAGTTTTTTCTTCAGTGGCACGTAAGCAATATGATAGGTTCATATGGAGAGAAAGGGAAACCGCTCCACTATATACATAGTGAGGACGGGCCAGCCTACATGGTTGCTTGCTGGGGTTGCTCTCTTCACACTGTCTCGCACAAAATGATTGGTGCCACATCTCTAACATCCCAGCGGACCACGTCCTCTTGGGGAAGGGGTGGATGCTTAGTGTAGATGCGGTGGTCGTCGCCGACAGCGAAAACCCACTGTCGGCACATCCCGATTAGGGCTCCCCGCCGTTCTCTCTCACAAAGCCGGTGAGGTTGCCTTCGTCCCTTGCTCACTGTCGCGACGTGGGCAGTTGCCGCCTCCCGCCGCCCTCCTCAAGCCCTCAGGTACAACTCCCTTTACAGCCGGCTTGCACCACTGCTCCAGCTGCCCACAACACTCCCTGTGAATATTTCTCTACTTCTTTGCCCCGCACATACCTCTAGTGGCTTCTACGTATTGTATTTGTGATGAGTTTATGTCTCATCAACTAGTCCCAGTAATCTTATTCTAATCACGCTTCTTCAATTTCTTTGCCACAGGGATGCTCATCTCGATTTTGGTGAAATTGCACAAAATGATATGATGGTCAAAAGGTTGCAAACTTCATTTATTAGGAAGCTCGAACGTTGCCAGCAAATTGAAGCCTAGTCAGGGTTCACGGTTCAAGGGCTATGGAGTGCATGGATCGTTTTTTTCTTTAGCTGCCTCTGTTCCAAAATAAGTGTCAACTTTAGTAGTAGTACAACTTTGTACTAAAGTTTGCACAAAGTTGAGACACTTATTTTGGAATGGAGGGAGTACATATTTGCTATGATCTGTCAATCATTGAGATGCAATAGCATGCATGTTAGTCTGCTTTGTATTTGTTGAAATGTTGCAACGGGCAACCTTGGACGCAAGATACATGTAACAGAAGCTGGAAGCTTCATAGCATTGTACAAATTTATCTCGCTGAAAAATTACAGTACGTACTATACTAGTACTTCCTCCGTTCCTAAATATAAGTCTTCGTAGATATTTCACCATGAACCACATGCGGATGTATATAGATGCATTTTAAGTGTAGATTCATTCATTTTGTTCTGTATGTAGTGGAACCTCTACAAAGACTTATCTACTAGTAATAGCTAGCCCCCACTACTAGGAATTCTCTATCCTCTCCTTGAGCCACATCATCAAAATTGATGTAGCCGTTAGATGAAGTAAATCAGTCCATAATAGCCGTCTGATCTAGACGTTCAGAGGCTCCGCACTAAGCCACATGCAAGCATGCAGAAATACCGTGGCACATGCATGTGAGTGGGTTTTAAATCACATCAACATGTCTGCATGCAAGCATACACCGGTAGCATGCATCTAAGTGAGCTTTTAATTAAGTCCCATTAACATGTTGAAAAGAAAAATATAATCCCATTATGCAGTATGAGTTGGCTGATCTTTTTCCTTACGTGAGATGATCTAAATGATGATGGGAGTTTATTTAGTTTGGCTACCACATTTGTCATGCGGTTATAGAGTTTTTTTAGTTCTATCAAATCGATAATTTTGCGTAGAGAGATATACCGCCGTTCCGCGGCAACGCGCGGGGACTCATCTAGTAATATTTAGGAACGGAGGGAGTACTATGTAAAGAGTTAGGTGTCACACGGTGATAGTGTGAGGTGGGCCATGTAATCACTGAGCCTGCGTGTTTTCACTGCTCTTGCACGCCCCCGCTGTAAGAATGAAGAAAATTGTAATATAGCAATAGTACCTCCTTTCGCAGAAAGCGTGGGACATCCAGCAGTCCTACCACCTCAGTAATAAAGACCAGTGAGCCGTCAAATCACATAGACCCAGTAGTAAGTTGGACGGACGAAGCAACCATCACTCTTGCGCCAGTGAGAGGTCGCATCCGCTCTGCCCGGGCATGAAAGCGGTACCGATTCTTTGGAGCGGCGCTGACTGTTTCGGGCGGGAAGAGCGCGCGGGTGATGGAGGGGCTTTGGGTGGGCCAGGCTGGTCAGGAGCGGGCGTGGCAGCTGTCCGCATGTCCCTACCGGACACGCCCGGAAACGAGAGGATGCACCGACTCTCGCGGCTAAAATCGTACACTACACAACATATCTCTGTAGGAGTAGGTCGATCTATTGCTCTCTCTAACACACACATGCTGTTAAACACACACACACACACACACACACGCGCGCGCGCGCGCACGCACGCACACGCACGCACCTCGGTCCCGTTGCACCTTCTAACGTGACTTATTACACCTAGACGGAGGGAGTAGTAAGTATACGAGATACGGTGGCACACTGACTTAAGTCGAATACAAGTCCCCAAAATTTGTGTGCATGTTATAATAAGAATTCACTTAAAATTGTACGTGAGCGAAAAGAGGGATCAATTGGACAGTGTTCCCGAGCAGTAGCGAGATGTGTGAGGTAAGATACACCGCTGGCGCTTTTAATTTTTCTTATTAATTTGTTTGTTTCACCCTCTGACTGGTGGGACCCAACGTACTACGTGGAGAGAGGTAAGGTGACTAAGGCTGCATTATTTCTGCACCACTGTGGATAGTCTTACCACCAAAGCCACATGACACGATTATGATTGAAATCCCAATGACTCCCACACACACACAAAAACAGGCATGCTTGTCACACGAATGCATGAATGTATAAAAGGTTATTTCCCTCTCGTTGAACATAACGGGAGGGTTGTGTAGCTGGTTAGCCTGTTCGCTCATCAAACTTGAGATCTCAGATTCGATAACTACACTTGAGCATAATTTGTGCCAGAAGGATTCTTTGACTGGTCAAAATGTTTTCTAGGGTTTGCATGCTTCACACTCTCTCTCTCCAGTATATATATACACGCTGGAGCCTCAGCGCTTGTAGTTGCTCTCTTCACACTCTCTCGCCCTCTACCGCTGGAGCCTCAGCGCTTGTAGTTGCTCTCTTCACACTCTCTCACCCTCTCCAGATCTAAACAACACTTCGTTGGCCTCTCTCTCTCCTCACTGCTGCTCAAAGAGCCGGCAGGATCCGTCCGTCGGGAAGGGAAGGAGGCTTAACGTTGTCGCCGTTGGTGAGGGACTACCGGTACAGCTGTTCACTTTCCACCCAGCGGCGGCGCGGGAGGGCCTCCGACCCCTTCTTCTTCGCCGCTGTCCCGTCACCCACCGAACCACACCCCAAGAACACTACTAGGAAAAGGGCTATAGATGAAATTGACACTAATGGCGCACCAGAGAAGAGGTGCGCCACTACTATATACTAATGGCGCACCATGTGGTGATGCGCCATTAGTCTGGAAGACTCTAATGGCGCACCAGGCACAAGGTGCGCCACAAGTAACATTTTTTTCATTTTTCCAAACATACTAATGGCGCATCCTGGCAAAGTGTGCCATTAGTAGTTCTAACTAGTAATGCCGCACCAGCCATGGAGTGCGCCACTACTGTATTTTTTTATTCTTTTTTTGCAAAACTACTAATGGCGCACCGTTGCAAAGTGCGTCGTTACTAGTTCAAACTAGTAATGGCGCGCTATGCCACGGTGCGCCATTAGTATGTATATATACACTTTTTTTGCAAAACTACTAATGGCGCACGGCCAGGAGGTGCGCCATTAGTATGTTGGGTTACTAATGGTGCATGGATGTGTGGTGCGCCGTTAGTAACCTGGGACCAGCTAGATATTTTGGACAGCCACACCTACACACTCACTTTCCCCACTTCATTCCCTCCACCTCCTTATCCAAGCTTGTCGGCTGCCTCCTCCTCCTCACCTCATTTGCACCATAGATTCATCAAAATTAAGTGGTGAAATTACCTTTTTTGATAGGTAAGTAAGGGGAAAGCTATCCTCATGTTGTAGATCTACTTTTTTTTCTCCCTAGCTCGCTCCAACAACGTGCACATGCACTTTTTGTGGCCTAGCTAGATCTATGTATGTTTGTGGTGTTGCATATGTTTGTGATGTTGCATATATGTTTGTGTTTGCAGGTACCGGTATTTGAAATGCGATAGTTGCCAATATTTTGCCTGAATGTTGATTCATTTCCGTTTCGGCGAGAATTTTGGCACTATGCATTCTTTTTGGTCCTATTTTTAGGGAAAGTCATGCCAAAATTTTTCTTGGTTCTAAAATATCGTTTTTCTCTACCCCGCAGGCGACCATGGTCCGCAGGATGACCGAAGGCATCGTGAATAGGTTTTTGAGCTCCGCGAAGACCGAGATGCTTCAAAAGAACAAGGCGGAGATAAGATGTTCGTGTTGAAGATGCAAGCTGAAGAGCCTTATTGCGGACCCCGATTTCGGGCAGGTGCGGGACCACCTGCTCTTGCGTGGTTTCATGGATGGCTATTGGTGGCAAGGTGATGAAGATGACTATGAAGTCATCCATGGGGGTCGGGCAAGAAATGAGGAAGGGCAGCAAGACAACCACCGCGGCTCGGGCGGGCGAGTAGACGAAGAATCTCCAGGACATGATCACGACGGTGATGCTGTACACAGTCATCATGTAGAAGATGCCGAACATGATGATGAGGAAGATGCCGGAGCAGACGAAGGGAACAATCATGAAGATGAAGATGCCGGCGGAGCAGACGACGATGGACCATCGATGGGCTGGGTGGAGGACCCTCATATTCAAGAGCTGCTTCTCAAGCAGACGGATAACGCAAGAGCTGCCTCCCGAGACAAAGCCAAGCTGGATCAACTGGAGATAGACGTGGTTACTCCATTGTATGAAGGATGCAGACCCGAGGATACCCGCCTGAAAGTAACACTCATGGCTCTGGAGATGAAGGTAAAACACAAAATGACCGACGCATGCTTCGACGAGAACATGTCATTCTGGCATGAACGTCTTCCCAAGGGGAACAAGTGCCCGACCAGTTTCGAGGAGGCGAAGAAAGTCGTGTGTCCTCTGGATTTACCGCACATGAAATACCATGTGTGCATGAACAATTGCATCATTTATCGGGACGAGCACGCGGAGTCTACCAAATGTCTGGTGTGCAGCGTCACTCGATACAAGAAGAGGAAGAAAGCTCCTCGAAAAATGGTGTTGTACTTTCCGATCACTCCTCGTCTGCAGCGGTATTTCGCGGACCCTAAGGTAGCAAAGCTCCTGCGTTGGCACGCAGATAGGGAGGAGAAGAAGCGAGAAGATGACGCAAATGACCCGGAGATAAATAAAAAAGACAAGATGCTGAGTCACCCTAAGGATGGGAGCCAGTGGCAAGCTTGAACTTCGAACACCCAGAATTTGGGAAGGATTCAAGGAACATCGTGCTGGGCGCGAGCACCGATGGAGTCAATCCGTTTGGCAGCCAGAGAAGCACACATAGCACCTGGCTTGTGTTTGTGTGGATGCACACCGAAGAGGAAGTACATTCACATGAGTATGCTAATTGAAGGGCCGAAACAACCAGGGGACGACATCAATCTGTATCTGGGGCTGCTGAAAGAGGAGCTAGAAACGCTGTGGAAAACGCCAGCCAATACGTGGGACGCCGCAGAGAAAGAATATTTCCCTATGAGAGTCGCACTGCTCACGACGGTGCACGACTATCTCGGTTACAGATATGTCGCGGGGCAGGTGGTCCACGGATTTTCTGGATGCGTCAGGCGCATGGATGACACAACGTATCGCCAGCTAGATAGACATCCCGGGTCTTCGAAAACTGTGTTCATGGGACATCGAAGGTGGCTTCGCGACGATGACCTGTGGAGGAAACGCAAGGATCTGTTTGATGGTGAAACCGAACCCTGAAGACGCCCGCGTACGAGGAGCGGCGAGGAAATAGATGGGCTGTTGAAAAATTGGAAAGATTGCCCACTGCCGGGAAAGAAGCAAAAGGCGCCAGAGCCGGGAAAGAAGCGAAAGGCGCTAGAGCCGCTGCTGAAGGTATGGAAAACGAGGTCTGTTTTCTGGGACTTGCCGTACTGGAAGATCCACCGTGTGCCTCACAGCCTTGATGCCATGCATATCACGAAGAACGTGTGCGAGAGTCTGCTTGGTACCCTGCTCAACATGCTGATGATGATGATGATGAGGCGCAGGAGGACACAGAAAGTCGTCGCAAAGGCAAAAAGGCCAAGAAGACGGTAAATGACTACCCTCCCGCATGCTTCACTCTAAGTCAGGAGGAGATCGAGCATTTTTTCACCTGCCTCGTAGGAGTAAAACTTCCTTACGGTTACGCGGGGAAGATAAGCAGATACCTAGACCCAGCGAAGCAGAAGTTCAGCGGGATGAAGTCTCACGACTGTCACGTGTTGATGACGCAATTACTTCCAGTTGCAATCCATGGGATCATGGACACGCACGTCCGTGAAACGCTATTTGGCCTATGCAACTTTTTCGACGTCATCTCTCGGAAGTCGGTTGGCGTGAGGCAACTCAGAAGGCTACAGGAAGAGATCATGGTGATACTATGCGAGCTTGAGATGTACTTCCCGCCCGCATTCTTCGACATTATGGTGCATCTGCTGGTCCATATCGTAGAGGATATCATCCAACTCGGGCCGACATTCCTGCACAACATGATGCCGTTCGAAAGGATGAATGGTGTCATCAAAGGATACGTTCGCAACATGTCACGTCCAGAGGGAAGCATAGCCAGGGGCTTTCTGACCGAAGAGTGCATCTCCTACTGCACGAATTATCTAGGTATCAAGAACCCCGTTGGTCTGCCCGTCAACAGGCACCTCGGCAGGCTCGCTGGATGGGGTCACCGTGAGGGTCGCCGGGAAATGCATGTCGACTTCGAGGGTCGACTCGCCGACTTTGAAAGAGCAAACCTAGTCGCGCTACAACACATAGATGTGGTCGATCCTTGGGTGGTAGAGCACAAAACCTTTATTGAGAAAACGTACAATGACCGAGGCCAACAGAGGACGGACGGAGATATAATCAAAGAGCACAACTCATGTTTCACGCGTTGGTTCAAGCAGAAGCTTCTGTCGTACCCTTTACATGAGGATTCTTCCGCGGAAGAACTCATATTCGCCTTGTCACAGGGCGCCGAGCACAACCTGATGACCTATGAGGCGTACGATATCAACGGCTACACATTCTACACCGAGGACAAGGACATGAAGAGCGATGGTTATCAGAACTCCGGGGTAACGATGGAATCCTACACCGGTAACGACAAGGACAGATACTATGGAAGGATCGAGGAGATCTGGGAGCTGAGCTACGCTGGAGAGAAGGTCCCGATGTTCCGTGTCAGATGGGCCAAGAGCGTCCTAAAAGAAGACCGGTATTTCACCACCATGGTTATACCCGAAGCCAAATCCAAGACTGTGGGCGCAAACGTCACCGTGAAAAATGAGCCATGGGTACTGGCTTCTCAGGTGGACCAATGCTTCTTCATTACCGACCCGTCAAAGCCCAGTCGTGTTGTCGTGAGGAGAGGCAAAAGGAAGATCATCGGAATGGATGGAGTAGCCAATGAGCAAGACTTCAACAAGTACGGCGACCCGAAGATCGAATATGACGACGATGATGAAGTAGCAGCATACACCACAAGAACAAGCAGGACCACCCTACCTAAAGGACGTCCGTTCCATAGAAGAACTCCATTTGCGAAAAAGAAGGGCAAGAAGATCGTGAACAGATAGCTAGCTAAGATCGATTGTATTTAAATCGTAGTCTTCATTTCTCGGGCACTTTTTCATATCATGAATATTTTTAAATTTCATGGGCACTTTTTGAATTCATGAATATTTTTTCAAATTTGATGATATTTTTTCATATTGAATATGAAAAAATATTGAATATTCATGAGGACACTCGATCTCGATCCCCCTCCCTCTCGATAGCTATCCCCCTCGCCAGATCCCCCTCACCAGATCCCCCTCACCGCCGAGCAACCCTCACACCCTCCCCCCGCTCCACCTACGCCGACGACCCCCCGCACCCTCCGCCGCTCCACCGCCGCCGACGACCCACCGCGCACCCTCCCCCGGCCCGCTCCACCGCCGCCGCCGACACCCCGCACCCTCCCCCCTTTTGATGATATTTTTAAATAAAAAAATTGATGATATTTTCAAATAACAAATTTGATGATATTTTCAAAGACCAGCTCGGAAAGCCAATCGCGCGAGGTTGAAGCACTCAAGGCGCAAGTGGCGCAGATTCCGGAGATGGTCCAAGAGCAAGTGCAACAACAACTGGGATCGACGCTCACCGGCATTATGCCTACCTTGATTCATGGGATAACGACGTGGATTGCGGGTGGCCAGCAGGGGCCGCCCCCGATTCCCAGCTTCACGGCCAGCAACTTGCACAACGCGCAGGCGGCGCCATTGGTGTCTCCGGCGGCGGCGGCGCCATTGGTGTCTCCGGCGGCGGCGATATTGGTGTCTCCGACGCCGTCATTGGAGCTTAATGCACCCGGGTGTACGCCAGCCGGCACCTCGCCAGCAAGCGGCCCCTCCATCAGTTGCACGCCCGCCGTTGGCGGTGCCTCGACATTAGCCGAGCTCGATGCCATCATCACGGTAACTAATTAAGCCTCTCGGTCGATGACTTCATCTCCTTGCCTTTGACTAGGCATCCCTGATGCCCTACATGTTTTCGCAGGGCGCCGCCGACGTTCCATGCACTCTCCTGCACTTCGTGAACGACGAGTTGGTCGATGTCGCCAAGGGCAAAATCGTTCAGCCGGGCAACCCCGTGTTCCACGGTAAACTTGCCACCCTCCGTGTATAGGGTTCAACTGGTTCGGGTGCTGCCAGGCTGCGACGAGTTGTTACCTCCGATTCAACCCGCCGGTGCCGACGAAGATGATCTGATGACCCTCAGCACCTGCCTAAGCTAGCCCCTGCTTTGGCCGAAGAGCCAGATTCGTTTGGGGGCGAGGAACACCACCCCAAAGACAACACCGCCAGTCGTGTCGGCACCAAGCCATGGAAAGACCGCCGCAACGCTACCGGACATGCCGGACATCCCTATGGCACAGGATCCAAACATGCATATGGCACAGGATCTGGACGACGACAATGACGACGACCGTACATTTAGAAACGTCGATAAGTACTTTGCCGAACATGGGTACGATGATGAATTCTGCGGGCCTCTTTCTCAAGAACCCAACCAAGACGACCGCGGTCTAGCTGGTATGGCGGAGAAACCCAGTTGCAATAGGCGTCGTTTGGCGTTTAGTTCTTAGGAGATGCCTCCAGCTACCAACTTCATCGAGCCTCAGATAGCCGAGGTGCCAAATATTATTAGCCCCAACACACTCAAGAAGGCGGTCTGTGAGCATAACTCGGTCCCATTACAACAGAAGAAGAAGGGACGGAAAAGAAAGAGCAAAAAGGGTGCGAACCAGCCGGCACTGAGTACGATCCGTGCTCAGGACAGGCCACCTTCACCTAAGGATATCTCGAGGAGGGTGCATGTGGCGGGTAGGGCGATGCTACCGAAAAATATGCTCAATGCTGTAACCGGTGCTATGCGGAGTCTACATGACAGTGTTCTTTTTTTGGAGAAGCGGCGTCTCAGAGAGAATGATGTGGCATACCCGGTTTTCATGGCCAAGGTGCCAGAGGGCAAGGGCTTTGTGGATGGCTCCATCGGGGGTACGATCGTCCTGCGGTTTGATGACATCTTTGCTATGTTTAACCTTCGTCCGCTGCACTACACCTTCGTTCGGCTGTTTTTGCTGAGTATGGAGATGCGGATCATTAGAGACAAGACCCCGGACATCGTGATAGTCGACCCCTTCTACATGCGTGCCAAGCTCTTGGGCAGCGCTGGGGACCGCCAAGTCGCGAGTTCACAACTCGAAGGCGTCAGTCTGGCAAACCCAGATAAGGATAACTTCCTCGTGGCTTACTTTCCCGAGTAAGTCATCCCTTAACCGCCCCGTAACATATGATTTCTTAGATTTCGATCGTTCTTTTTTTTCTAACATTCCGTGTTCTGTGCAGTGACACACATTGCACACTCATCCTCTTAAGCCCGAAATATTCCATGGCCACGTATATCGACCCGAACCGTGACTCCAAGATGGACTACACAAATATCAAGAAAGTTCTTGATGATGTTCTCCCCGGCTATGCCAAATCTGGAGGCACCTTCACCAGGCCAGTTCGTAGGTACGGCAAGCACGTGTTTGCCCATAATACTAAGTTCTGCTGCGTCAAGCAGCCGCATGGCGGTCAGAAGGATGCCTACTACGCCCTCCATCACATGCGGGCGATCGTAAGGGACCATCATCACCTTCTGCTACCAGATAATCTTAAAGATTGGGCCACGAGCTTGTCAGCAATCCAGGACGCGGACATCAGGCAAGAATTCTTTCGCATCCAGTCGGAGTTTGCGGACATCATCCATCAAGATGTCCTTCATACCTCGGGGCAGTTTTACCTCAGATATCAACCGTCCAACAGGGAGATAGACGGAACGCTACAAATGCAGGCTGACAACGCCCGCGATTTCATGACCATCACGACAGACGGCGGCTTCATCCACACTCCGGTCCCATGAGTCGAGTCGATAGTAGTGATGCTATGTGTAGTTCTGAAACATTGATTGGCTCATGTTGTAATTAAACTTTAATGAACTTGTATGTCTCTTTGGTTTGGACAGTCGTTCAACTTAGATGTAATTGATCCTATTTATTAGTACGACCATGAATCATGCTATTAATGTCATGTCTTGCTTTTCTCTTCCGATCCTTTTGTTGCATACTTATATATTGCTTATGTATGTATTGTTTGTTGTTTGGCTTGTGCATAGAGATGCCGTCGTATGTCGTGTACAAGGGTAAGGTTCCCGGAGTCTACGACGACTGGGAGGAGTGTCGGAGACAGGTTCACCGTTTCAGCGGTAACAGTTACAAAGGGAACACCACTAGGGTAGAGACGGAATCTAGATACGCCCACTATCTAGCGGGAGACAGGAGGGAGCGTTGGAGGAACCGGATGAAGACCAGTTTCATCGCGATGATGCTAATCGTGATGACCGCAGCTCTCTTCTATGTGATGGTAGTTTAGATGATCGATATCGACTTGTAATGTGAAGACAAACACGATACTCGTGGTCTCGAGACTTGTAATGTTTTATCTTTGTTCGGTCTTTTGAATTCGAAGACTAATATGATGAATTATATTCGGAGACTAATCTTCTATTGTATTCGATGAATCTGCTGTTGTTGTGTGCTGTTGTATATATTCTGTCAAATAATATATTTTGTAACCTGTGCAAAAATCAAAAAAGTAAAAAAGAATAAAACCTAATATTCATACTAATGGGGCACCACAGAGTGCGCCATTAGTATGCCAAAGTATACTAATGGCGCATCACACAATAGTGTGCCATTACTATGCCAAAGTATACTAATGGCGCATCACACAACAGTGCGCCATTAGTATGCCAAAGTATACTAATAGAGCATCACACAACAGTGCACCATTAGTATGCCAAAGCACATGGTTAAATATGGCCCCCTGGGAGGCATACTAATGGCGCATGGTGTTCTATACTAATGGCGCACTGCGTGGTGTGCCATTAGTATACTAGATTCTAATGGCGCACCAGTGGTGCGCCATTAGTAAGAAATACTAGTGGCGTGATACTAATGGCGCACCAGTAGTGCGCCATTAGTAGGCAAAACTGGTGCGCCATAATTTACTTACTCCACATGCATTGCTCTAGTTGTATGTATACCATGAATCTAGGACGTGGTTCAAAGAGGAAAGGAGTGGGGGAGGTAGTGGGAAAAGTTGTATATAGCATGAATCTAGGACGTGGTTCAAAGAGGAAATGAAGGGGGAAAGTTGTATAGCATGAATCTAGGACGTGGTTCAAAGAGGAAAGGAATGGGGGAAAGTTGTATCGCATAAATCTAGGACGTGGTTCAAAGAGGAAAGGAAGGGGCGAAAGTACTAGTTCAAAAAGGAAAGGAAGGGACAATGCGGTATAGTTTGAGCAGGACTAGATTTGATGTGCTCACATAGGGAAAGGTGTCTAAAGATAACAAAATTGGGGCCAACACAAATATGCTCCTTGGTTGTTTGTTCTTTGTTGCAACAGACTGTGCATGACCACAGTATAACGGTAGATGCACATGGTGCTGGTGCGTCCACTGTTCCGTGCAACTCATTAGCTGTTGTTAGCCTAAGGCCCTGTTTGGTTAAAAACTCCCTAGTCCCTACCTGCTTGGTTCCAGGGACTAAACATGGACTAGAGGTTATTAAATGACATGCTAAAAGACCATGTTACCCCTAGTAATGAACTAATAGAGACAAGGTGCGATCCATGGCAGGGGCAACTGTTGGAAAAAGTCCCAAAAAGACTCCCTCAGGGTCTTCTTTCTTTAGTCCCAAATGCCCACTTTTAGTCCCTAAAAGTCCCTCCTGTTTGGTTTAGATGGGACTGACACGGAGTTTTTTTAGTCCCTACACCAAAATGTCCTCGTAAACAAACACCCTCTAATAATGCTGCTGGAAAATTGATGCAATGCCACAGTTAAAAGCAAATTACATGTTTAACGAAATTTATTGTTAATATAATCTCTATGTTAATATTAATCAATGCCACCGTTTGAGAAATGACACTGTCTTGCTTTCTTTCCCATTTAGATAACGTAGATGCTTCTTTTTGTTGGCTTTTGTGTCATCCATCGTTATTGACCACTAATTGTTTCCTTTGCACCTCTGTGTAAACAGGGTTATCTACTTCACCTCGTTGCCATTGTGACCTTTTGTTGCACTGCACAAAACACTTTTGTTTTAAGAGTGTTTTGTGCAGTTCAACCAAAATGTCACACCGACAATGTTGCTTGATTGTTTGATCTTAGTGGAACTGGACAAGAGGAGATCTTACTTCCTATGAGTTAAGGCGAATTTGGTTCAGATCTTCTACTTGTGAGTTGTTTGAATTCCGCATCATGAGAGGTCAATACTAGCCTCTTTCACATGATTATGCAGTGTGCTTTCATATGTTGTGCTACTTGTACGATAATGTTGCTTGATTTTAGTGAACTGCACAAATGGCGACAAGACTTCCAATCCGTATGTGCATCGTAATATCCCATTGAGGTAAGATAAGGATATTTCACAACTGCTGCCCTATATTTTGCCACTTTCATCAGAAAATTAAGTTTAGTACTATACTTGTGCTCCCTAATTGACATGCCAAATCTTACATTGAAGGCGAAGCTTGTCTGTTATTGAACCAAGTGATGAAGGGGGAGAACAAGGGGAAGAACAAGCGGAAGAAAAACAAAAATCAATTCCCGGTGCTGCAATGAAGCACTGGAACTATGATGACACAAGTAATCATATAGTTTTTCATCTTAATTTATTGCTATGGCTGGAACGAGCAATTGTTTTGCCACTGATTTGATGCCACTCTTAATGTAATATGTAATTATCTCTACTTGTGCAAACAGGGATCTTCTTTGAAGATACCATATATTTGAGTGGAACTGCACAAGAAGATGTTGGAAACATTAAACTAATCGAGGAGTATATAGTAAGCATGGCCACCACCGTAGATAGCAACAGATGGTTCCGGATAAGTGCTTCATATGTATGCTCTACACAATAAGCCTCCTGACAAAGGTTGGTACTCGCCCACTGATTTCATCCATATGATTGAGCTTTGTCATCTCTATTGGTGTTGTGCTACTATTTAGATACTGTCATGAAAAAGTGGTATTCTCCTTGAGAAGTGCTACTATTTAGATACTGTTTTAAATATTTCCTTTCCTTTTTTTCAAGAAAACAGGGATGCTAGCATTTAGTAGTCCTCTTGTCTTTGCACAACAGGATCATCTTCCTCTGAAGAAGAATATGGAGTACGTGAAATGACTAGTTCCGATTATGCCAGGATGAAGAAGCCCTGTCTATCTTCTCATCCGAAGGAGCAGTTGAAGGATGGTTACATTACTCCCCACAAGACCAAACTAACTTCTGCTCAGAAGGACTGAGAAATCTCCATTTTTTTGCTGTGATGCGCGAGTACAATGTTGTTCTAGGATTCTTTCTGGTCAGTTCCATTTTTCTAAAAGTGTGATCTACATGGACCATGTATGTGCCTGTTGAAACTGTCAATTCATAAGTACAGTTTGCTTTATACTAATCACTTTTTGTATTTGTGCAAACAGGGGTTCTCAGCTTGATTTCAATGGGAACTGCACAAAATGTTCATGAATTCATTTCCACCACAAGAAAGGAGGTGCCGGTAAGTTCAAGGCGTTGCAACATATAAGGGCGAAATCATACAAGCTACGCGCGAATTTGGTTGATTTTGGTGGAACTGCACAAAAAGAACAGCTGGTTTATTTAGCACGAGGTGCCATGTCAATGTCCGAACTGATGGCAATCCCTGCCCATTCCACAATTGTAGGCATTTGATATTTTGGAATGGGACAACCTTGTCAAATTTTGCTCATTGATTTTAGCAAGACATGCGTTTGATATTTGATCAATTTTTTCTTTATTCTTTAGTTGTGAAGTAAATATTGCGTCTGACATGTGAGTCACTGAGATACATAATCATCGATTGTTTTGAATGTTCTCTATGAATTGCCAGGTCTGTGTGTTTGATTGCAATGTACACAAATGCTAAAAAGCTGATCAAACTCTTTGTACTCCTTCTGTTCCTTTTTACTTCGCACATTGTGAAAGTGCATACTTTTTTGTATAAGATTGGTCAAAGTAGAGATACTTTGACTGCAGACAAAACTTCTATGCAGACTAGAAAGGACCGGAGGGAGTACATATGATACTGTTGCAAACGACGTGATCACCCTGGGAAAAATGCTAGTACATATTGTTTTGCATATTCATCCAATGCCAGTGATACAGGAATTCAAACTAGTCAAAATAAATTCATACATACACGATCGGATTTCATATAAACATGCCGGATTTCATTACATTTCATACATTCTTCAACAAAAAAGGGGTGCGTTGGAGGTATAATTAATTAACCGAAGCTACCCACCTGTGTCCCACTGAGCCGAACAGAAGCTTCAGTGACTTAACTGCAGGTGCAGTTGCGTAACTGACATGTGGCATGTTGGGCCCACGTATCAGTCAGCTAACTGCACCAGCAGTTAAGTAGAAGCAGCGTTCTTCTCCAGCGCAGCTCTCCGACTCCACGTCGCCGCCAAGAAGCTAACCGGCCGTCAATGGTCAACCCTCCTAGCTTGGCTTCAACCGAAGAGTAGCAGCGGTGGCCTTACTTGGACCCGAGCGGCGGCGACCTACCGTGTTCTACTCTTCCTCATTTTGTGTGTGGCGCGGCCTCGTTGGTAGCGGGCGGGGCCTCGGCGGAGTCGGCGATGTCCTCTATCTCGTTGCCGGCGGGCGGCGCCTCAGCGGAGCGGTGGAAATCCTCCCCCACATTGCCGGCAGGGTGGGGCCTCGGCTGAGGCGGTGATGTCCTCTGCCTCGTTGTTGGCGGGTCGGGGCCTCGGCGGAGCCGGCGGTTTCCTCTTCCTCGTTGTTGGCACCACAGGGCCTTGGCGGAGGAGGGCCTCATCGACGCCAGCGCAGCGGGGATTCGTCGGAGCCGGCATTGTCCTCTGCCTTGTCCTTGGTCTCGCCAAACAGTGCCTCGCCCGCTTCATCGCCCTCTTTGCTAGCCTCTTTGTAGGCGGCCGCAGCCTCCGCCACCCGCATGCGGTACCGCCAGTGCTCGAGGCAGCCCTTGCGGGCGGAGCGGTACGAGTCGAGAAGCGCCTCCTGCTCCGACCGCTCCGCGGCGATCTGCTCCTCCGCCTGCACGTGCTCCTGGCGTTGATGGTGGTTGTAGGCGGCGTCGGCCTGCGCCTCCCGGAACTGCTCCTCACACATCTGCCTCAGCCTGTCCATATATTGGGCACGGGCCTCGCCGAGGGTCATGGTGTAATACACCGACGAGGATGGCGCGGATGTCGGGGTTGGCGCCGGATCGTCGACTACCATGTTCTCCATTGGGACGCCGTCGTCCTCCGACTGCCTGCCGGCCAGCCGGTCGGCAGCAATGGCTGCCATCTCCTTGTGGTCCGTCGTCCGTCCGTCCCGAAGAGGGCTGGAGCGTGAGGAAGCCATGGTGGGCAGTAGTGGTGTGGACAGGAGAAAGGGAACGGATGTGGATGACTGCGGCTATGGCCGGCGCAGCAGTTTATATAGCAATGGTGGGCGGGCAGAGGGACGGACGTGTGGCGCTGGAGTAGCCACCTCGGCAACCGCGTATCATTAATGTGGGCGGCAGATGGATGGACGGACGGAACTTGTGTCGTTTGAATGCGGAGAAATCGCCTGCACCAGGAAGCGGGGCGGGCGGCGCTGACTGTTTCGGGCGGAAAGCGCGCGCGGGCGAGGAGATGACTTTACTTGGAGAGGATGACAATGGGGACCCACCAGGTCCATAGCCTCATGTACGCAAGTGCCTCCTTATTATATATATATATAACTATAATTTATTTTGCTTCCTCCTGGTTTCTTGACATCACGGTCCCACACCATTGTCAACCTATGTAGTAGTCAATAAACGAGGGAATTGCATAAGAAGCGGCCGACAGCTAGGACCAAGCAGCTCGAGCAGTATTTGTGTTTTTGAGGTGTGAGCACTGCAGAGTCTTTTCGATGTTTAGCTCAGATATTAATTTTTCTCCTCTGAACAACAACGAAAACATCGCTGCAGGTATTAACTGAGCGGGCTGTGGCCCGTCTAGCCCAGGCCAGATATCCAGCCCAGATATTATTTTTTTATCAAGCTGAAAATGGCTAGCCCAGCTATACTTTTTTTAGGAATACCCAGGCAAGGTCAAGTTGTTATTCTCTGCCCCGCTAGGCTGCAAATCTTTCCTAGGAGGGATGCATTGGGCTTAACAAGAAAATGGGCTTAAAGTAATAATAAATGGGATGTAATTATAAAAACTGGGTAGTAACTATAAAAAAATGCACAAAACGCATGATTACTTTATAAAATATTATTTTTGGATATTGAAAATTTTAATTTCATTAATTGTGGCGAGCATAATGTTTCGTTGGATTTTTATGTAATATAAATTTATATTAAAATTGTATTTAATATGACTAGAAATTTCAGGATAAAATATTTCGGATCCCATCAAAATGTGGGAAATTTTATTGAATTCGGTTTTGAACGGTTGGTTGAAATGGGCTGTACTTTTAACAAACTATAAATGGGCTGTAGTAAATTCCATTAGAATTCAAAAATGGGCTACACATTCTTACAAATCTCAAATGGGCTATAAATTCTCTAACACACTCTTCTGGCCTTACTAAGTTGACGTGTCCCCTAAAAAACAAAGGTGACGCGTATGCAAGGCTTTGTCAACTTATAGTCAACACACGGTTCTAGCAGCAGTGGCCGTTGGATGTCCATCCAACGGATGTCGTGCTTCTTCTTCAATCTCGGATATTCTAGTTTCACCCGGCCAAAAAATGATTCCTCCCCATGACATCTAGGGCGCACCGTTTCGGAAGCTGACCTGTGGACCTACTAAGTTGACGTACCAAGGGCTTTGTTAACTTAGTCAATATAGACGATTCTAGCTGCAGTGACCGTACGATGTCCATCCAACGGCCATCGTGCTTCTTCAACCTCTGGTCTTCTTGCTCCAGCTGACCAAAGCAGCACCGGTCGTGCCGCCTGCTCCTGCCTCCCGTCGTCGGCTGTGCTGCCACAGAGGCCTCACCGCCCCCTACTACTCCCACCGCTGGCCAGGCCATCCCTCCACTCACCCACACCCCCTGTTATTCTGCGGCAATGGTAGCGCAGCCGAACCAGTGAACCCTCATACTCCTCTCCGCGTGTGCATCCACTGCCACGTCTTCCCCTGCTTCGCGTCGTCCCCTTCCTAGGCCTCGCCGTCGTCCACCGCCCTGCTGCTCTCGGCGCGGTGTGGTCAACATGGTCAAGGAATGACTTCCATCGGACTTGGACTGTATGTGGAGAGGCTGATAGCTGGGTCCACGGCAGCCGCAAGGAAGTGCCTCCTTATTACGCGCAAAATAATTATTCCTCCACCTGATAGCGGCGACCCACCGGATGGGCCACCGTATTTCGCGAAAAAAATGATTCGCCCCCTGACTGCTGGGACCCACGAGCTACATCTTCGCATGCAAGGAAGTGCGTCCGGGAAAAAAACGATTCGCCCCCCTGACTGCTGGGACCCACCAGCTACATCTTCGCACGCAAGGAAGTGCGTCCGGAAAAAAACGATTCGCCCCCCGACTGTTGGGACCCACCAGCTACACCTTCGCATGCAAGGAAGTGCGTCTGGGCAAAAAAACGATTCGCCCACCTGACTGTTGGGGCCCAGCAGCTACACCTTAGCATGCAAGGAAGTGCGTCAGGGAAAAAAAACAAAAAACAAAATGATTTTCCCCCTGACTGCTGGGACCCACCAACTACATCTTCGCAGGCAAGGAAGTGCCTGACAGTCGGGACCCACCTAGTCGAAGCGTATGTAGCATTGTCATTCTGGTCGCGAACGTGTACGTACATACTGGTCGATGTAGAGGCGTGCACGTGTCGTAGTAGAGGCGCGCACGTAGCATGTACACGTATGTACAATGGCCAGGGTGCAAGAAAGAAAATACGGCCACGTATGTGTACATACGGGCAGGGTCTCGAACGCCTACTCGCGCATACGTACGTCCAGGGCTCGTGTACATGGCTGGGTTGGAACAGAGAAACAGCATCGTCGTCGTGTTCATGGGGAGGCAACGGAATGCGTCGTGTTCATGGGGAGGCAACGGAATGCGTCATGTTCATCGGGAGGCAACGGAATGTGCCGTGTTCATTGGGAGGCAACGGAACGTGTGGGAGCCAACTGGCTGGGTCGGAACAGAATGCGTGGTCGTGTTCATCGGGAGGGCTTGGACGGAACAGGCGATGGAAACGAGGCCTGGCATACCGCAGAACGGAGGAAACGAACCTTCTACGGTTGAAACGGGCGTCCTGTTGATCGGGACGGGTGTGGCGTACCGCAAAACGGAGGAAACGGACCTCCTACGTTCGAAACGGAGGTCCTGTTCATCAGGAGGGGTGTGGCGTACCGCAAAACGGGACTCCATGGGATACTGTTCATCTCCACCGTCAACCTCCTCCAGCCTCCACGGGCTACAGTCGACCTCCTCCAGCCTGCACGGGTTCCTGTTCATCCAGCCTCCACCGCGCGCTACTCCACAGACTACTGTTCAACCACCCCTCCACCGTCTACTGTTCATCCAGCTCTCCACACCACGGGGCCCTGTTCAACCACTCCTCCACGGGCACCCCTCCACCGTCCACTGTTCATCCAGCCCTCCACACCACGGGGTCCTGTTCATCCAGAGGCAACGCCACTGCTCACTATTCATCCAATCCCCACCCCCCGCCCACCCCCCGCAACGCTAACTGTTCATCCAATCGATCGGCTTCAGTTAGCAACAGTAGCGAAGGAATCGCTCGATCCGGTTCAGTTAACAGCCATCGATCGATCGCTCAGATTCAGTAACGCGTAGCCTGCAGTGCAATCGCTCGGGTTCAGTTAGAGCCCAACGCCTCGCTCAGGTTCAGTTAGAGCCAACGCCTCGCACACACGCGCGTACGTGTACGAGAGAAACGCGCATCGCTTGGCCCCCGACCTCCCACCGTAACCGGGAACTCCCCGAAATTTTCCTCGCCCTCGCTTCTACCTCAGTTTTTTCCGTCATGGACGGCCCAAAGAATGTCATGCAGCTGCGTCTCCGGCCCGCCCAGGACGAAAAGCCCATTTTCTGTCATGTTTTTTTGTCATAGAAGTAGGAGCCCACCACATCTATGATGATACCGGGTTTTGTCACAATTATCATCATAGAAGTGTCATATGTATGACAGAAAAAAACTTTGTTCGGCCCAAAATGTCACGGATGTGTCTTTTTTTGTAGTGTCAAAGAAGAATGCTCAAATAACGAAGCCGAGTATGATTTGCTCATCTTTGGCCTCTTTCTTGCACTCTCCATGGATGTGTGCATCCTCCATGCATATGGGGATTCACAGTTAATTGTGAGGCAGGTTAATGGCCTATACGAGGTTTGTAAACCCGAGTTAGTACCATATTGTGAAGCTACCCAGAAGCTCATGGAAAGATTTGAATACATTCAAATCGACCATGTCCCACGTAGTAAAAATGCATCTGCAGATGCACTTGCCAAATTGGCATCATCCCTTGTCTTTCCAGATGGTAAAGCAGACATTAGAATAGAAGAAAGATGGCTCTTACCTGCAGTATTAGAGCTTCTGTCTGAGAAGTATGAGGTCAATAGTGTTGTAACCAATTATGTTGGTGAGGAAGATTGGCGTAAGCCTTTCCTAGATTACTTCAAACATGGGACACTTCCGAGTGACCCCGTCTCAAGACGTCAACTCCAAAGACGACTTCCTTCCTACATATTTAAAGCAGATGTTTTGTATGGGCATTCTTTTGGGCATGAACTACCACTCCGTTGTCTCTCCAGAAGTGAGGCCAATATCGCCCTAAAAGAAGTGCATACTGGTGTATGTGGTGGCCATCAAAGTGGCCCATGAATGTATCATAGCATCAAGCTTTCAGGAAGCTATTGGCCACGCATGATGGGTGATTGTATAAAAATATCACGATCCTGCTATGATTGTCAGGTGCATGGAGATTTCAAGCATCAACCACCCGCACCACTCCACCCCACAGTACCTTCATGGCCATTCGATGCATGGGGCATTGACGTAATAGGCTCTATTGACCCTCCTTCTTCTAAGGGGCATCAATTCATCTTAGCCATCATAGATTATTTTTCTAGGTGGGCCGAGGCTATCCTATTAAGGGAAGTTAAATCAGAAAATGTCATTAGATTCGTGGAGCATAACATCATTTATCGCTTCGGTGTGCCTCACCGCATAACATCTGATAATGGCCTGGCTTTAAAGTCAGAAAAGATCTTCAAATTTGCGGCCAAGTATAAGATTCAGTGGAACTATTCCACTGGGTATTATCCACAAGCAAATGGACTAGCAGAAGCTTTTAACAAAAGGCTTTTCAAGATTCTAAAGAAGACAATGACAAAGCATAAGAGAGACTGGCATGACCGCCTCTTTGAAGCATTATGGGCATACCATGTGACAGTCCTAACGCCCACTCAGTCAACACCATATTCACTTGTGTTTGGAACTGAAGCTGTCCTACCTCTAGAGGTGGAGCTTCCTGCACTTCGAGTTGCTATACATGAGGAGGAATCCTACTCAGGTTTGAAGAGTTAGACTCACTTAAGGAGGGGCATCTCAACACCCTCCAAAATCTACAGTTCTATCGACAGAACATGATCAAGGCATATGACAAACTTGTCAAGCCATGAGTATTCAGAAAAGGAGATCTAGTGCTTGCTTTAAGGCATCCTATCATCCTCACTGGCAAGGGAAAAGGCAAATTTGAGCCAAAGTGGGAAGGACCCTTCGTTGTTGAACAAGTATATGATGGCGGTGCCTATCAAGTCATTAATCAGGAGGGCGTTCGTCCAATGCCCCCTATAAATGGCCGCTTCCTCAAGAAGTACTTTGCGTGATTTTTTTTCAGATGTAATTTCTAATAATGAATTTCCCTCTTCTTCCAAAAAGGGCATCAACATGCCCAATAATAAAACGGTTTTTCTCAAACATCGTTGAGCTGGTGGTGCAAGGTTTGACTGCCAGGAGACTTGTCACTTTGTCAAAGGGAGGTTGTGGTGGATCTCGCTTACAGCTAAGTGACCTACACACAATGCACCAATGTCACATGCTAAGTGGGGGCAAACAAGTTGTGGGGACTGATTTGAGCCCGAGCTGAAGTGAAAAGCCTATCATTGGTGTTGCGTCTCATCTTGCTTAGCCGGATGAAACTATAGGGAAAAGAGTAGAGAGGGCTGCCTGTTTCGAGAAAAGTTGTTTTAGTGTGTAGCTTCTTGCCACCCTGGTGAGGCCTAAAACAAGGGTCCAAATAAAATGCCTGCGAGGGTTCTAGTTTCCACAAAGGTAGGTGGCTACTATCCAAGTTATCAAGATGGATCCCCCAGCAAACAGGTCCAGTTCATGAAGTAGTCTGTGGTCAGCAAAGAACACTCAAGCAAAATCCAGGAATGAAACATCAATATCAAGTCAGCGGTAGCCAAAGGAAGTTGCACAAGCAAGAGAATATCAGTTTAAAGTTGCGGTCATTAAGCAAAACCGCATTAGCAATAAGAGAAAATATCTCTAGTAGGCCCAATAAGCGTATCCATCATCTCCAAGCAACAAAGGGTCCACCCGGAAGGAAGGCGGATAGTAGCCATTTACCACCCCTCAGCAAAAGTAATGGCAGAATCCCAACAAACTTTTACCCATGCAAACCAATACCAATCAGCCATATCCTAAGTCCCATGACGGGACCGACACGCAATGCCAATGATGGGCTCTTACCGGATAGATGACTCAGGGAGGTCGACACAACCTTGGTCAAAGCCCCATTGAAACATGTTGTCTCTTACATGCAGACACAATGGAAGTGAAGTTGTGATGTTCAGACCACCACCTCCTTTAGCGGTTTAGTCTCCTTGCAGCTTTACCCGAAGCCACCTCATAGCTCGGTGATAAGAGAAAAATCCAAAATTTCAAACAAAACAAACAACCAACTCTGTTTTTTGGGTTTACTCAGAATTGCCTATTCAGGTACAACTTGCTCAGATCATTGACCAACTTTCACATGTCGGGAGCAGTGAAGTATGCCAGTGCGGTACATAAGAATCTGTGAAACCCTTCAGTTCTATTGGCTGGCACCGTGGCAGTTACATGGTTGCAATAGAGTTGATAAATTCCTTTAAGAAGTGGCATCGACTTTCGCTACATATTAAAGAAGATCCAAGGTGACTTTGTTGGCTGTCATCGCAGTGATAAAGCGGTCGCAACAAGTACTTGAGATATTTTGAGGCAATGGAATGGACTTTCTTCATGGTCTCACATTATTTTCTACGAGTTCTAGTGTTTTCCTAGTCTTGCATCATAGATAATGGAAACGCACTAATTTGTGGCATGGACTTCCGCTGCATTAATCTCTTCTCTCATTTGTGGCATGGTTTCGCCATAATATCTGTAACACTCATTGGTGGTATGGTTTCGCCACAACGTTTAGTATTCATCTACGGCATGGGCTTTCGCCGTGTTTTTTTCTCTCTTACTATTTGTGGCATGGATTCACTGCAACCATACTTACAATCTATATGGTCCACTCATGGCATGGACTTTTGCCATGGTGTTCCATTCATTCATTATTTTGGCATGGACTTTCGCCAAATTCTATGAGTTCTTTCTTTAGTACCCTGAACAGGTATAATTATTCTGTCCAAACTGAGGCAGCAATTCATATTTGCGCCATATTAGATAAGTTTGCACCAAGTCGAGTTTGTCTTGCTCCGCACGCATACTCCACTTGGTGGGGGGCATTTGTTTGATGAAATTTTGTCACCGTCCATAATAAAGTTGCCTGAGTATGTTTACATGGGCCACTTTGCTAATTAGGCCATGTGTTTAGACTTGGTAAGAAAAAGATTAAAAGAAAAAGAATGAATGAGAAAGCAATGTGGTGCTTAGTAATATACGTACGTGCGTTAGACTAGCCATAGTGGGAGTAACTTAAGCAGTAACATCGAGTCTAACTCAGCAAATTTGCTTATGTGGCAATGAGTTAATGAGGAGAGAGGTAGTTATAGTAACTTAGCTAGTTACTGTAACATCACATGTCCCAATGCAATATGAGTCTATAACCTAATAAATGAAGCTTTGCATGTTACCACACTTATATTACTACCCACTATGAAGATAGTAACATAGTCTAGGGATATGTGTATGTTACTAGTATATGTTTTTTTTTTGCGGGTGATGTTACTAGTGTATGTTACTATGCATTGTGGCTAGTCGTAGACACTAAAGTCCCGTGATTAATTAATGTTGCATGCACATGCACGGGTCATGTCTCACGTACAATTACTAGTCATATGTGTGACATCATGCACATCAGGCGCGAAGAGCCGTGGCTAGTTATGCATACTGTACGTATAATGATGGGCGGATATGCACACTGGGAATAATACACGGGCCGGGATGTGATCAGGTCGTCGTGTACGTATGCGTCGCTGATGCCCACGTCCAGCCGCGTACGCATGATTGTTTTGTGTGGTGGATTAAACAGCCTAACAACCTACTGTATGCCTGATAAGAAGAGATAAGGATTGGAGAGCCTGGATTCTAGGCAGCGACGCACTCAGCCCAACAGAAAATTGGCCGCGCTCACGGTGCCCCCTCCAGCCCTAGCATTAGGTTATAAAAGGGACTTCTCCTTCCACGCAAAAGAGGGAGACGCACGCACACACACCGCCGCAAGGCTGTCGCCCTTCACATCCACGCACACCCATCTACACGCCATAATGCTTTTCCTCGACCTACGTAAACACATCAGGCGAACAGCTTCAAGAGAAGATCAACCATGGCATTCCACGATGCTGAGACTACACGCTCGTTGCAGCGATCCCTTTGATCCTCTCCCTCTCGTTCTTTATGGCTCGGAAAATTAGATTGGTTCACACCGTCTAATATGTTGCCTCGGAAAATTAGATTGGTTCACACCATCTAATATGTTGCCTCGGAAAATAGATTGGTGCATCCAATCTTTGTTTCCTCGAAAAAAGAGAAATAGATTGGTTCATCCGATCTTCGTTGCCTCGGAAAGTAGATTGCTTTGTTCAGTCTACAAATTTTCTTACTGACAGGTACAAGTTGCAAGATTTGTTGTTGATGCTTGTCGCATAAAACAAGCGAGTAGAATATAGGTACAGGACAAGGAGAGGAGGAGATCAGGCCAGAAAAGCAATTTATGTTAAGAGTTAGATTCGACAGAAATTACAGGGCTGACATAGGTGCACTCCGAAATTATTTTCGGACGTTCCATGATGAGTATGAAGCTCAAATTTTTTACAGGTGCAGAAGTCACACACGTTGATGTCGTGTTAAAATTTTAGGTCATTCGGCCGAGAGGAAGGCCAGACAAAAATTGCAGAAAACACGATATGTGCTTGGTGGTACAGCCAGCTTCAGAAACATCATGCCGGCCAAATCTGAAAGAGTTCTGATCTGAATTTTTTTTAGGCAATCCAAAGATCCTCGGATATGTTCAGTAATATTTTTTTAGGATTTTTGAGGCAATATAATAGGCGTAGCAGTGCGCACAAGTCAGATCTTAATGTCGGGCGAAGCAAATTAGTATGCCCGATTGATGATTTTGTGTAGGCTGATTTGTTCGGCGACAAAGCTTGAGAATTTTGTAGAACAAGTTAAGTTATCAAAGAAGCGTCTCTAAAAGTTTGGGCTCAAATGCTCAGAGATACAGAGAACAACATTTTTTTTATGAGTTACGTCCAGAGAATAGGTGTAGCAATTTAGTACTAGAATTAGTAAAGCTCAGAGTGGTGCTTGGTCGTGTGGAGCAACCCTCATAAATTTGGTGCAAACGTTGGCACTCGCCATCATGATGATTTATGGTGTGCCTCTCATACTCAAAGCCTTGCCATCCCATGCGTGCACGCATGGTGCAACAACATGCTACTTGTAGTTGACAGTTATGAATTAATACGCAACAGTGTATGGCGCTTGTGATTTGCTATGAAGTCCCTGTTGGAAATATGCCCTAGAGGCAATAATAAATTAGTTATTATTATATTTTCTTGTTCATGATCATCGTTTATTATCCATGCTATAATTGTATTGATAGGAAACTCAGATACATGTGTGGATACATAGACAACACCATGTCTCTAGTAAGCCTCTAGTTGACTAGCTCGTTGATCAATTGATGGTTATGGTTTCCTGACCATGGACATTGGATGTCATTGATAACCGGATCACATCATTAGGAGAATGATGTGATGGACAAGACCCAATCCTAAGCCTAGCACAAAGATCGTGTAGTTCGTATGCTAAAGCTTTTCTAATGTCAAGTATCATTTCCTTAGACCATGAGATTGTGCAACTCCCGGATACCGTAGGAATGCTTTAGGTGTACCAAACGTCACAACGTAACTGGGTGACTATAAAGGTGCACTACAGGTATCTCCGAAAGTGTCTATTGGGTTGGCACGAATCGAGACTGGGATTTGTCACTCCGTGTAAGCGGAGAGGTATCTCTGGGCCCACTCGGTAGGACATCATCATAATGTGCACAATGTGATCAAGGAGTTGATCACGGGATGATGTGTTACGGAACGAGTAAAGAGACTTGCCGGTAACGAGATTGAACAAGGTATAGGGATACCGACGATCGAATCTCGGGCAAGTATCGTACCGCTAGACAAAGAGAATTGTATACGGGATTGATTAAGTCCTTGACATCGTGGTTCATCCGATGAGATCATCATGGAAAATGTGGGAGCCAACATGGGTATCCAGATCCCGCTGTTGGTTATTGACCGGAGAACGTCTCGGTCATGTCTGCATGTCTCCCGAACCCGTATGGTCTACACACTTAAGGTTCGATGACGCTAGGGTTATAAAGGAAGTTTGTATGTGGTTACCGAATGTTGTTCGGAGTCCCGGATGAGATCCCAGACGTCACGAGGAGTTCCGGAATGGTCCGGAGGTAAAGATTTATATATGGGAAGTCCTATTTTGGTCACCGGAAGAGTTTCGGGGTTTATCGGTAACGTACCGGGACCACCGGGAGGGTTCCGGGGGTCCACCAAGTGGGACCACCAACCCCGGAGGCTTGCATGGGCTAAGAGTGGTGAGGGACCAGCCCCTTAGTGGGCTGGTGCACCTCCCACAAGGGCCCAAGGCGCAGGGAGAGTGAGAGGGGGCAAACCCTAGGTCCAGATGGGCCTTAAGGCCCACCCTAGGGGCGCCTCCCTCTCTTCCCCTCTTGGCCGCCACCCTTGATCCCCATCTAGGGCTGCCGCCCCCTAGGGATGGGAACCCTAGAGGGGGCGCAGCCCCTCCCCTTCCCTATATATATGAGGCCTAGGGCTGCCCATAACACACGCGATTTGATCTCACCTCTTGGTGCAGCCCTCCCTCTCTCTTCCTCCTCTTCTGCGGTGCTTGGCGAAGCCCTGCAGGATTGCCACGCTCCTCCACCACCACCACGCCGTTGTGCTGCTGCTGGATGGAGTCTTCCTCAACCTCTCCCTCTCTCCTTGCTGGATCAAGGCGTGGGAGACGTCACCGGGCTGTACGTGTGTTGAACGCGGAGGTGCCGTCCGTTCGGCACTTGGTCATCGGTGATTTGGATCACGACGAGTACGACTCCATCAACCCTGTTCACTTGAACGCTTCCGCTTAGCGATCTACAAGGGTATGTAGATGCACTCTCCTTCCCCTCGTTGCTAGTCTCTCCATAGATAGATTTTGGTGACACGTAGGAAATTTTGAATTTCTGCTACCTTTCCCAACAGTGGCATCATGAGCTAGGTCTATTGCGTAGATTCTATGCACGAGTAGAACACAAAGTAGTTGTGGGCGTTGATTTTGTTCAATATGCTTGCCGTTACTAGTCTTATCTTGATTCAGCGGCATCGTGGGATGAAGCGGCCCGGACCAACCTTACACGTACTCTTACGTGAGACCGGTTCCACCGACAAACATGCACTAGTTGCATAAGGTGGCTAGCGGGTGTCTGTCTCTCCCACTTTAGTCGGATCGGATTCGATGAAAAGGGTCCTTATGAAGGGTAAATAGCAATTGGCATATCACGTTGTGGTTTTGCGTAGGTAAGAAACGTTCTTGCTAGAAACCCATAGCAGCCACGTAAAACATGCAAACAACAATTAGAGGACGTCTAACTTGTTTTTGCAGGGTATGCTATGTGATGTGATATGGCCAAAGGATGTGATGAATTATATATGTGATGTATGAGATTGATCATGTTCTTGTAATAGGAATCACGACTTGCATGTCGATGAGTATGACAACCGGCAGGAGCCATAGGAGTTGTCTTTATTTATTTATGACCTGCCTGTCAACATAAACGTCATGTAATTACTTTACTTTATTGCTAACCGTTAGCTGTAGTAGTAGAAGTAATAGATGACGTGACAACTTCAAGAAGACACGATGATGGAGATCATGATGATGGAGATCATGGTGTCATGCCGGTGACAATGATGATCATGGAGCCCCGAAGATGGAGATCGAAAGGAGCAATATGATATTGGCCATATCATGTCACTATTTGATTGCATGTGATGTTTATCATGTTTATACATCTTGTTTACTTAGGACGACGGTAGTAAATAAGATGATCCCTTACAAAAATTTCAAGAAGTGTTCTCCCCTAACTGTGCACCATTACTACAGTTCGTCGTTTCGAAGCACCACGTGATGATCGGGTGTGATAGATCCTTACGTTCACATACAACGGGTGTAAGACAGTTTTACACATGCAAAACACTTAGGGTTAACTTGACGAGCCTAGCATGTACACACATGGCCTCGGAACACAGAAGACCGAAAGGTCGAGCATGAGTCGTATAGCAGATACGATCAACATGAAGATGTTCACCGACGTTAACTAGTCCGTCTCACGTGATGATCGGACACGGCCTAGTTGACTCGGATCATGTAATCACTTAGATGACTAGAGGGATGTCTATCTGAGTGGGAGTTCATAAGATGAACTTAATTATCCTGAACATAGTCAAAAGGATTTTGCAAATTATGTCGTAGCTCACGCTATAGTTCTACTGTTTAGATATGTTCCTATAGAAAAATTAGTTGAAAGTTGATATTAGCAATTATGCGGACTAGGTCCGTAAACTAAGGATTGTCCTCATTGCTTCTTGGAAGGCTTATGTCCTTAATGCATCGCTCAGTGTGTTGAACCTCGAACGTTGTCTGTGGATGTTGCGAACATCTGACATACACGTTTTGATAACTACGTGATAGTTCAGTTAAATGGTTTAGAGTTGAGGCACCAAAGACGTTTTGAAACGTCACGAGACATATGAGATGTTTCGAGGGCTGAAATTGGGATTTCAGGCTTGTGCCCACGTCAAGAGGTATGAGACCTCCGACGATTTTCTTAGCCTGCAAACTAAGGGAGAAAAGCTCATTTGTTGATCTTGTGCTCAGATTGTCTGAGTACAACAATCATTTGAATCAAGTGGGAGTTGATCTTCCAAATGAGATAGTGATGTTTCTCCGAAGTCATTACCACCAAGCTGCTAGAGCTTCGTGATGAACTATAATATATCAGGGACATATATGATGATCCTTGAGATATTCGCGATGTTTGACACCGCAAAAGTAGAAATCAAGAAGGAGCATCAATTGTTGATGGTTGGCGAAACCACTAGTTTCAAGAAGGGCAAGGGCAAGAAGGGATACTTCATGAAACGGCAATTCAGCTGCTGCTCTAGTGAAGAAACCCAAGGTTGAACCCAAACCCGAGACTAAGTGCTTCTGTAATAAGGGGAACAGCCACTGGAGTAGAATTACCCTAGACACTTGGTAGATTAGAAGGCTGGCAAGGTCGATAGAAGTATATTGGATATACATTGTGTTGATGTGTACTTTACTAGTACTCCTAGTAGCACCAGGGTATTAGATACCGGTTTGGTTGCTAATTGTTAGTAACTCGAAATAAAAGCTACGGAATAAACAGAGACTAGCTAAAGGTGAGATGACGATATTTGTTGGAAGTATTTCCGAGGTTGATCAAATATCGTGCGCTCCCTCTATCATCGAGATTGGTGTTTGCGTTGAGCATAGACATGATTGGATTATGTCTATCGCAATACGGTTATTCATTTAAGGAGAATAATGGTTACTCTGTTTATTTGAATAATACCTCCAGTGGTCTTACACCTAAGATGAATGGTTTATTGAATCTCGATCGTAGTGATACACATGTTCATGCCAAAAGATAGTAATACCACCTACTTGTGGCACTGCCACTAAAGTCATATCGGTATAAAACGCATGAAGAAGCTCCATGTTGATGGATCTTTGGGCTCACTCGTTTTGAAAAGTTTGAGACATGCGAACCATGTCTATTGGTGTATATGCATGAAGAAACTCCATGCAAATGGACCGTTTGAACTCACTTGATTTTGAATCACTTGAGACATGCAAATCATACCACATGGGCAAGATGAATGAAAGCCTCGGTTTCAGTAAAATGGAACTGGAAAGCAACTTGTTGGAAGTAATACATTTTGATGTGTGCAGTCCAATGAGTGCTGAGGCATGTAGTGGATATCGTTATGTTTTTACTTCACAGATGATTTGAGTAGATGTTGAGTATATTTACTTGATGAATCATGCGTCTGAATTATTGGAAGGTTCAAGTAATTTCAGGGTGAAGTTGAAAGATCGTCGTGACAAGAGGATAAAAGATCTATGATATGATCATAGAGATGAATATCTGAATTACGAGTTTGGCACAGAATTAAGAGATTGTGGAAATTGTTTCACAACTGATACAGCCTGGAACACCATAGTGTGATGGTGTGTCCGAACATCATAACTTCACCCTATTGGATATGATGCATACCATGATGTTTCTTATCGAATTACCACGATAGTTTATGGGTTAGGCATTAGAGACAACCACATTCACTTTAAATAGGGCACCACGTAATTCCGATGAGATGACACCGTATGAACTATGGTTTAGAGAAACCTAAGCTGTCATTTCTTAAAAGTTTGGGGCTGCAACGCTTATGTGAAAAAGTTTCAGGCTGATAAGCTCAAACCCAAAGCGGATAAATGCATCTTCATAGGACACCCAAAACAGTAGGGTATACTTCCTGTCTCAGATTCGAAAGCAATAAGGGATTGTTTCAAGAATCGGGTCCTTTCTCGAGGAAAAGTTTCTCTCGAAAGAATTGAGTGGGAGGATGGTGGAGACTTGATGAGGTTATTGAACCGTCACTTCAACTAGTGTATAGCAGGGCACAAAGAGTTGTTCCTGTGGCACCTACACCAATTGAAGTGGAAGCTTATGATATTGATCATGAGACTTCGGATCAAGTCACTCCCAGACCTCGTAGGATGACAAGGATGCGTACTACTTCAGAGTGGTACGTAATCCTGTCTAGGAAGTCATGTTGCTAGACAACAATGAACCTACGAGCTATGGAAAAGCGATGGTGGGCCCGGATTCCGATATATGGCTCGAGGCCATACAATCCGAGAGAGGATCCATATATGAAAACAAAGTGTAGACTTTGGCAGAACGGCTCGATGGTCGTAAGGCTGTTGAGTACAGATGGTTTTTTAAAAGGAAGACGGACAATGATGGTAAATGTCACCATTAAGAAAGCTCGACTTGTCGTTAAGTTGTTTTTCGACAAGTTCAAGGAGTTGACTACGATGAGACTTTCTCACTCGTAGCGATGCTAAGAGTCTGTTGGAATTATATTAGCAGTCACTTCATTATTTATGAAATCTTGCAGATAGGATGTAAAAACATTGTTTCCTCGACGATTTTCTTGAGGAAAGGTTGTATGTGATACAACCGGAAGGTTTTGTCAATCCTGAAAGATGTTAATAAGTATGCAAAGCTCCAGCAATCCTTCTGAGGACTGGAGTAAGCATCTCGGAGTTGGAATGTATGCTTTGATGATGATCAAAGATTTTGGGTTGATACAAAGTTTATGAGAAACTTGTATTTCCAAAGAAGTGAGTGGGAGCACTATAGAATTTCTGATGAGTATATCTTGTCGACATATTGTTGATCAGAATGACGTAGAATTTCTGGAAAGCATATAGGGTTATTTGAAAAGTGTTTTTCAATGGAAAGCCTGGATTAAGCTACTTGAACATTGAGCATCAAGATCTATAAGGATAGATCAAAACACTTAATGGTACTTTCAAATGAGCACATACCTTGACATGATCTTGAAGGTGTTCAAGATGGATCAGTCAAAGAAGGAGTTCTTGCCTGAGTTGTAAGGTACGAAGTTAAGACTTAAAGCTCGACCACGGCAGAATAGAGAGAAAGGACGAAGGTCGTCCCCTATTCTTAAGACGTAGGCTCAACAGTATGCTATGCTGCATACCGCACCTGAAGTGTGCCTTGCCATGAGTCAGTCAAGGGGTACAAGAGTGATCCAAGAATGGATCACAGTACAACGGTCAAAGTTATCCTTAGTAACTAGTGGACTAAGGAATTTTCTCGGTTATGGAGGTGATAAAGAGTTCGACGTAAAGAGTTACGACGATGCAAGCTTAACACCTATCCGGATAGCTCTGAGTAGAGATACCGGATACGTATAATGGAGCAACAATTTAGAATAACTCCAAGTAGAACAGTTATTTGAAATGGCTCCAAATAGAGCGTGGTAGCTGCATCTAGGAGATGACATAAAGATTTGTAAAGCACACACGGATCTGAAAGGTTCAGACCCGTTGACTAAAACCTCTCTCACAAGCAACATGATCAAACCCAGAACTCATTGAGTGTTAATCACATAGTGACGTGAACTAGATTATTGACTAGTAAACTCTTTGGATGTTGGTTACATGGCGATGTGACCTGTGAGTGTTAATCACATGGCGATGTGAACTAGATTATTGACTCTAGTGCAAGTGGGAGACTGTTGGAAATATGCCCTAGAGGCAATAATAAATTAGTTATTATTATATTTCCTTGTTCATGATAATCGTTTATTATCCATGCTATAATTGTATTGATAGGAAACTCAGATACATGTGTGGATACATAGACAACACCATGTCCCTAGTAAGCCTCTAGTTGACTAGCTCGTTGATCAATTGATGGTTACGGTTTCCTGACCATGGACATTGGATGTCATTGATAACGGGATCACATCATTAGGAGAATGATGTGATGGACAAGACCCAATCCTAAGCCTAGCACAAAGATCGTGTAGTTCGTATGCTAAAGCTTTTCTAATGTCAAGTATCATTTCCTTAGACCATGAGATTGTGCAACTCCCGGATACCGTAGGAATGCTTTGGGTGTACCAAACATCACAACGTAACTGGGTGACTATAAAGGTGCACTACAGGTATCTCCGAAAGTGTCTGTTGGGTTGGCACGAATCGAGACTGGGATTTGTCACTCCGTGTAAGCGGAGAGGTATCTCTGGGCCCACTCGGTAGGACATCATCATAATGTGCACAATGTGATCAAGGAGTTGATCACGGGATGATGTGTTACGGAACGAGTAAAGAGACTTGCCGGTAACGAAATTGAACAAGGTATAGGGATACCGACGATCGAATCTCGGGCAAGTATCGTACCGCTAGACAAAGGGAATTGTATACGGTATTGATTAAGTCCTTGACATCGTGGTTCATCCGATGAGATCATCGTGGAACATGTGGGAGCCAACATGGGTATCCAGATCCCGCTTTTGGTTATTGACCGGAGAACGTCTCGGTCATCTCTGCATGTCTCCCGAACCCGTAGGGTCTACACACTTAAGGTTCGATGACGCTAGGGTTATAAAGGAAGTTTGTATGTGGTTACCGAATGTTGTTTGGAGTCCCGCATGAGATCTCGGACGTCACGAGGAGTTCCGGAATGGTCCGGAGGTAAAGATTTATATATGGGAAGTCCTGTTTTGGTCACCGGAAGAGTTTCGGGGTTTATCGGTAACGTACCGGGACCACCGGGAGGGTCCCGGGGGTCCACCAAGTGGGGCCACCAACCCCGGAGGCTTGCATGGGCTAAGAGTGGTGAGGGACCAGCCCCTTAGTGGGCTGGTGCGCCTCCCACAAGGGCCCAAGGCGCAGGGAGAGTGAGAGGGGGCAAACCCTAGGTCCAGATGGGCCTTAAGGCCCACCCTAGGGGCGCCTCCCTCTCTTCCCCTCTTGGCCGCCACCCTTGATCCCCATCTAGGGCTGCCGCCCCCTAGGGGTGGGAACCCTAGAGGGGGCGTAGCCCCTCCCCTTCCCTATATATATGAGGCCTAGGGCTGCCCATAACACACGCGATTTGATCTCACCTCTTGGTGCAGCCCTCCCTCTCTCTTCCTCCTCTTCTGCGGTGCTTGGCGAAGCCCTGCAGGATTGCCACGCTCCTCCACCACCACCACGCCATTGTGCTGCTGCTGGATGGGGTCTTCCTCAACCTCTCCCTCTCTCCTTGCTGGATCAAGGCGTGGGAGACGTCACCGGGCTGTACGTGTGTTGAACGTGGAGGTGCCGTCCGTTCGGCACTTGGTCATCGGTGATTTGGATCACGACGAGTACGACTCCATCAACCCCGTTCACTTGAACGCTTCCTCTTAGCGATCTACAAGGGTATGTAGATGCACTCTCCTTCCCCTCGTTGCTAGTCTCTCCATAGATAGATCTTGGTGACACGTAGGAAATTTTGAATTTCTGCTACGTTCCCCAACTGTCCCAATTGCATTCCGCGACCGACGAGTCCGGAAAAGGGTCCAAGCCGACAAGGTTGGACTTTTATTTGTTTTGTGCCGACGAGGCCGAACACTTCTCGCTTATAGACTTCATCAAAAATCCCGCCACCAGCGGTCCTAGATGACATTCACCATGGACCGACGAGGCTTTGGTAGAATACATGTTTGCACTGTTCATGCACGTTTGGAGAACAATTCACACATGCTTGAAGACAACGACCATCAAGAGCAGCTTAATCGGAGGTTTTCTACAAGATGCATCTTGTGGATGTAATTAACCGGATCGTCTTCCAAGGCTCCGGGAACCTGAAGCTACACAGTCGCTAAACTTAGTCAGATTGCATAGAGAAACATGATGTACTTTTTTGGGAACCATTTGATGTAATTCTCCAAAAGAATTAATGAAATACAGAGTTCCCCGATCTTGTGTGCCTCTTTTATTTATTTGTATACAAATGTATATTGGCACGCCCACACTTCATTTTATTGCCGTTGCGCATTAGGAAATACCCCTGCCCAGGGGACGTTTCTTTTTCGCGGAACAGTACCGTATGCTCATTACCATTAACATGAAACTGACATTGCCTTTGGTGCAATCAATGACAGCCCCTGCAGTATTCAAAAAAGGTCTTCCAAGAATAATAGACATATTATTGTCCTCGGGATTATCAAGAATAATAAAGTCCGTTAAAATAGTAACGTTTGCAACCACAACAGGCACATCCTCACAAATACCGACAGGTATATCAATTGATTTGTCAGCCATTTGCAAAGATATTTTAGTAGGTCTCAACTTATTCAAATCAAGTCTACGATATAAAAAGAGAGGTATAACCTTAACACCGGCTCCAAGATCACATAAAGCAGTTTTAACATAGTTTTTTTTAATGGAGCAAGGTATAGTGGGTACTCCTGGATCTCCTAACTTCTTTGGTATTCCACCCCTAAAAGTGTAATTAGCAAGCATGGTGGAAATTTCAGCCTCCGGTATCTTTCTTTTATTTGTAACAATTTCTTTCGTATAGTTAGCATAACGATTCATTTTGAGCATATCAGTTAATCGTATACGCAAAAAGATAGGTCTAATCATTTCAGCAAACCTCTCAAAATCCTCATCATCCTTTTTCTTAGATGGTTTAGGAGGAAAAGGCATGGGTTTCTGAACCCATGGTTCTCTTTCCTTACCATGCTTCCTAGCAACAAAGTCTCTCTTATCATAATGTTGATTATTTGATTGTGGGTTATCAAGGTCAATATCAGGTTCAATCTCTACATCATTATCATTGCTAGGTTGAGCATCAACATGAACATCGATATTAGCATTATCACTCGGTTCATGTTCATTAGCAGATTGTGTTTCAGCATTAGAAATAGAAATATCATTGGGATTCTCAGGTGTGTCAACAACAGGTTCACTAGAAGCATGCAAAGTACTATCATTTTTCTTTTTCTTTCTTTTAGAAGGACTAAGCGCATCAATATTAGTTCTCTAAGAATCTTTCTCAATTCTCTTAGGATGGCCTTCAGGATACAAAGGTTCCTGAGTCATTTTACCAGTTCTACTAGCCACTCTAATAGCAAAATCATTCTTATTATTTAATTCATTGAGCAAATCATTCTTAACTTTAAGTACTTGTTCTACTTGAGTGGTTACCATAGAAGCATGTTTACTAATAAGTTTTAGTTCACCCTTAACATTAGCCATATAATCACTCAAGTGTTATATCATATAAGCATTGCGTTTTAATTCTCTACCAAAATAAGCATTGAAGTTTTCTTGTTTAACCATAAAGTTATCAAACACATCTAAGCATTGGCTAGCAAACTTAGTAGGAGACTCTGGAAGCCCTGAAAACACAACCAGCACAACTATCCAGGTGGTCTCTGGAATCATCGGTTAGTCCATTATAAAAGATATCAAGTATCTCATTTTTCTTAAGAGGATGATCAGGCAAAGCATTAAGTAACTGGAGAAGCCTCCCCTAAGCTTGTGGGAGACTCTTCTTCAATTTGCACAAAATTATATATTTCCCTTAAAGCAGATGTTTCTTATGAGCGGGGAAATATTTAGCAGAGAAGTAATAAATCATATCCTCGGGACTACGCACACAAGCAGGATCAAGAGAATTAAGCCATATCTTAGTGTCACCCTTTAATGAGAACGGTAATAATTTAAGGATATAAAAGTAGTATGTTCTCTCATCATTAGTGAATAGGGTAGCTATATCATTTAATTTAGTAAGATGTGCCACAACAATTTCATATGCATAGCCATAAAAAGGATCAGATTCAACCAAAGTAATTATCTCAGGGTCGACAGAGAATTCACAATCTTTATCAGTATCAAAGATAGGTGAAGTAGCATAAGCAGGATCATATTTCATTCTAGCATTCAGAATCTTTTGTTTTAGCTTAGCTAATAATTTCTTAAGATCACTCCTATCATTGCAAGTAAGAAAGTCTCTAGCAGTTTCTTCATCCATAACATAGCCCTCAGGCAGAACATGTAAGTCATATCTAAGAGGAGAATCTTCATCATCACTCTCATCAATATTATCAGTTTCAATAAGTTCAGTCTCTCTAGCCCTAGCAAGTTGTTCATCAAGAAATTCACCAAGTGGCAAAGTAGTATCAAGCATATAAGTAGTTTCATCATAAGTATTTGATACGTCTCCAACGTATCTATAATTTTTGATTGCTCCATGCTATATTATCTACTGTTTTAGATATTATTGGGCTTTATTTTCCACTTTTATATTATTTTTGGGACTAACCTATTAACGGGAGGCCCAGCCCAGAAATGTTGTTTTTTGCCTGTTTTAGGGTTTCGAAGAAAAGGAATATCAAACCGAGTCCAAACGGAATGAAACCTTCAAAAACGTACTTCTTTTTCCTATATATATCCACGTACCCCCAAACAATCGGGGACGGAGCCAAAAACCTAATTCCACCGCCGCAACTTTCTGTATCCACGAGATCCCATCTTGGGGCCTGTTGCGGAGCTCCGCCGAAGGAGGCATCGATCACGGAGGGCTTCTACATCATCATCCAAGCCCCTCCGATGAAGTGTGAGTAGTTTACTTCAAACCTACGGGTCCATAGCTAGTAGCTAGATGGCTTCTTCTCTCTTTTTGGATCTCAATACAATGTTCTCCCCCTCTCTCGCGGAGATCTATTCGATGTAATCTTCTTTTTGTGGTGTGTTTGTTGAGACCGACGAATTGTGGGTTTATGATCAAGTCTATCTATGAATAATATTTGAATCTTGTCCGAATTCTTTTATGTATGATTGGTTATCTTTGCAAGTCTCTTTGAATTATCAGTTTGGTTTGGCCTACTAGATTGGTTGTTCTTGTCATGGGAGAAGTGCTTAGCTTTGGGTTCAATATTGCGGTGTCCTTTCCCAGTGACAGAACGGGTAGCAAGGCACGTATTGTATTGTTGCCATCGAGGATAACAAGATGGGATTTTTATCATATTGCATGAAACTATCCCTCTACATCATGTCCTCTTGCTTAAGTCGTTACTCTGTTTTTAACTTAATACTCTAGATGCATGCTGGATAGCGATCGATGAGTGGAGTAATAGTAGTAGATGCAGAATCGTTTCAGTCTACTTGTCTCGGGCGTGATGCCTATATACATGATCATACTTAGATATTCTCATAACTATGCTCAATTCTGTCAATTGCTCAACAGTAATTTGGTCACCCATCGTAGAATACTTATGCTCTTCAGAGAAGCCACTAGTGAAACCTATGGCCCCCAGGTCTCTTTCTCATCATATCAATCTCCATCACTTTACTATTGCTTTGCTTTTACTTTATTTAGTTTGCATCTCTATACCAAAAATACCAAAAAAATATTATTTATCATCTCTATCAGATCTCACTTTCGTAAGTGACCGTGAAGGGATTGACAACCCCTAAGCGCGTTGGTTTCATTGAGCTATTGTTTTTGTGTAGGTACGAGGGACTCGAGCGTAGCCTCCTACTGGATTCATACCTTGGTTCTCAAAAACAGAGTAAAATACTTATGCTACTTTGCTGCATCATCCCTTCCTCTTCGGGGAAATCCAACGCAGTGCTCAAGAGGTAGCAGTATCATGCATAGCAGAAGTGGCATCATCAATAACATGCGCATATCAGAATTAATAGCAGAAGTAGGTTTAGGTGTCGCAAGCTTACTCAAAACAGAAGGTGAATCTAGTGCAGAGCTAGATGGCAGTTCCTTACCTTCCCTCGTAGTTGAGGGATAAATCTTAATTCTTGGATCTTTCAAGTTCTTCATAATGATAAGCAGATATAAATCCCAAGTGACTCAAGGAATAGACTATGCTCCCCGGCAACGGCGCCATAAAATAGTCTTGATAACCCACAAATATAGGGGATCGCAACAGTTTTCGAGGGTAAAGTATTCAACCCAAATTTATTGATTCGACACAAGGGGAGCCAAAGAATATTCTCAAGTATTAGCAGCTGAGTTGTCAATTCAACAACACCTGGAAACTTAATAACTGTAGCAAAGTATTTAGTAGCAAAGTAATATGATAGTAGTGGTAACGGTAGCAAAAGTAATATTTTTGGGTTTTATAGTGATGGTAAAAATAGCAACGAAAAAGTAAATGAGTAGAGAACAATATCTGGAAAGCTCGTAGGCAATGGATCGGTGATAGAGAATTATGTCAGATGCGATCAATCATGTAACAGTCATAACCTAGGGTGACACAGAACTAGCTCGAGTTCATCAATATAATGTAGGCATGTATTCTGAATATAGTCATACGTGCTTATGGAAAAGAACTTGCATGACATTTTTTAATAGAGTACCGTGGCAGCGGGGTCCTAGCGGAAACCAAGGGATATTAAGGCCTCCTTTTAATAGAGTACCCAACCAAAGCATTAACACATAGTCAATACATGAACTTCTCAAACTACGGTCACCACCGTTAAGTATCCCGTTTATTGTCACTTCGGGGTTAACGGATCATACCACTTAATAGGTGACTATAGACTTGCAAGATAGGATCAAGAACTCTCATATATTGATGAAAACATAATAGGTTCAGATCTGAAATCATGGCACTCGGGCCCTAGTGACAAGCATTAAGCATAGCAAAGTCATAGCAACATCAATCTCAGAACATAGTGGATACTAGGGATCAAACCCTAACAAAACTAACTCGATTACATGATAAATCTCATCCAACCCATCACCGTTCAGCAAGCCTACGATGAAATTACTCACGCACGGCGGTGAGCATCATGAAATTGGTGAAGGAGGATGGTTGATGATGACGATGGCGACAGATTCCCCTCTCCGGAGCCCCGAACGGACTTCAGGTCAGCCCTCCCGAGAGAGTTTAGGGCTTGGCGACGGCTCCGTATCGTAAAACGCGATGATTCTTTCTCCCTGGTTTTTTCTCCCCGAAAGTGAATATATGGACTCAGGGTTGAGGTCGGTGGAGCGTCAGGGGGCCTGCGAGGCAGGGGGCGCGCCCAGGGGGTAGGGCGCGTCCCCACCCTCGTGGACAGGTGGAGGCCCCCTGACGTGGATCTTCCTTCCAGTATTTTTTATATATTCCAAAATAATGATTTTCAGGTCATTCCGAGAACTTTTATTTCTGCACAAAAATAACACCATGACAATTCTGCTGAAAACAGCGTCAGTCCGGGTTAGTTCCATTCAAATCATGCGACTTAGAGTCCAAACAAAGGGCAAAAGTGTTTGGAAAAATAGATACGGCGGAGACGTATCAAGCAGCGCCACCGCCTAGCCACCGTGGACAGCAGCGCCACCTGACGGCCACTACCAGCGTGAGAGGCCATCACCCGCCGACGTGATCCATCTCATAGCCGAGAACCCCGCCGGGCGGCCGCCTCCTCTGCGCCACACGCCGGGCCACTGGAGCCAAATCCAGTTGGATCTAGTCACAGACCATCCCGCACTGCACTTCCTCGTGCAACACCACCAGCCCTCCCAGCTTCGCCGCAACCACTCAACACCACGTTGCCGTCGAGCGCCATCGCCGGTAGCAAGCCGCCGCTCTGTCGCGACCCAAATCTGGGGTTGCCCCACGCGCCCTTGGTTGTCCTGCACCACCTGACCACCGATGCGAGAGGGAAGAGGGCCTGCGCCATCGACATCGGCCGCCCTGGCTTAGCCCGGCAGCTTCCTCCCGCGCAAACAAAGGGGGGGGAGGGAGGTACGGCCGGACCTGGTGGCTAGGTTTGGAGCTCCTCCCGTGTCACCCGAGCGGGGACGTCGCGGGGGCTTATTAAAGCTATTTTACAGTTGCACGCTGTGTTACAGTTTGTTGTTGTTGTTGTTGTTGTTGTTGTTGTTGTTGTTGTTGTTGTTGCAACATTAGTAATTACTCCCTTTATAAAGAAATACAAAAGTATTTTGCTCTTATATTTCTGTAGAGAGGGAGTAGTTTCTCCTGCTAGCAGGCAAGCGCAGCAGATGTAGTGTGTGGTTCGCTGCATGTCATGCATGTGGATTTCAAGGATGAAGAGCTACGGATGGAGCACTTGCGCGCAAAGGCTGGCCCAAGCATGGATGCAAATCCAGCCAGCGACTGATGCTCGGATCGGATGGATCGATTATTTACGGCCTCTCACAAGGAAAGGAGACACGCCCATCTGCATGGCTATTCCGCGCGCGCTCGTTCCAACGCCCGATTTCGGACAGCAGTCTAAACAAAGTCAAGTTTCCTTAAACAAATCTGGGTGAGGGTTAATTAAATGACGCAGCGGGCCCCCCACCGGTTGAAATCACGGGGCCAGAGAGATTTATGGTAGGAGACAGTGGGCCCCATCAACTGATTTCACGGAGCCAGACTTTTGACTTGGTTCATCAATCCCACCTGGTGGGTCCTACTTCCTTCGCTGATGTTGCCGTAAGAAAAGATTCGCTCGCTGCAGCGATCGACCGCGAAAGAGTCGTTTCGCTGCACAAGGCCATCGAGACGCATTTCTTTTGCCGTTGTAGCACCTCATAATTCTTCCGGAATCTGCCGATTGGATCCGGATGTGGTGGACTGATTGACCAGCCAAAGTTGGTAATTTAGAGCATGGCTAGCTCTCATCTAAATGAGAAATAACTAAATCTCATCGATCTAACTGTTACCCTGTTGGATTTTGCGCAGACTAATGGGATTTTTTATTTTCATTTTTTGGTTTGATTAATCAAATGGCATAGGAGTTAGATCGGATGAGAGATTCGGGCAGTTTATCATCCCAATGCATGATGCGTATCAACTTGCGAAGAACGTAATGGATATTTATATGAATTTAACTTGATGGAAAAAATACAGGCCCATCGTTTAGCTAGTTATTACACACAGCCTCCTCGCCACAAAGGTAGAAACAAGGGAGACGCAATCAAACACATACTAATTCCACAGTTCATCTCTAGGGCGTCTCCTGCAAGAGTCAGCACAGCGTGAGGTACATATCATGGGTAGAAGCAAGCATTCAAATCCTCGATGTCCGGACTCATAAGGATGATGCGGATCTCTTTTCTGAAGATGAGTCAGTGGCCCGATGCTGATGACGGTTTCTAAAACGTGTGCGTTTTAGATTTTTTGCACCGACTGTTGGTTCCGATACGTTATGTGGATGGATTGACGATGACACCGGTTTTATATATGGGGAGTGAGAGCACTCCATATTATCGAGTTTGTAAGGATGGGTAGTGACTTGGAGTGAATTAATGTATGATCTTTTCAGATCTTTATGAAATATTTAATAATGATGATTGCATGCATCGATTGATGCAGAGTTTAACCTTCTTTTCATTAAAAACAAGAAATCCTGGACATCTTGGGCGCGACGAGAAGCGGGTTCTTGCGCGTGACCTGCTCGCGGCCGGCTGCCATGTAGTCGAAGAAGCAGACGTGTGCGTCGGCATGGCGGTGCGCGCCGCAGCAGGTGGCCGTGGCCCACCACCGGCACACAAATCCCAGCAGGCCCACCTTTTGCTGGCACGCATTGCATCGGTTCTTCGTAGCCCCCGCCGTCTTCTCGGGCGTCTTCTCCTCGCCTCCAGCTTTCGCCAGCTTCAGCGACCTCAGGCCGGACATGACGGCGGCGTCAAAGGCCATGAGGTCCAGCAGCTGCTGCCGTTCCTTGTAGCAGTTGGAGCAGAGATCGTTTGTGGCCGCGCCGTCGCCGAAGAACCCGCAGCCGTTGGCGCACGGGGCCGCGCCGCCGCCGGCATGCTGCCTCGCCTCCATGTTCTTGGTCGTCGGGCGAGGGGCCGATCGATTGATTTACGAGCAGGTCTCGCGCGACGTGTTCTCGCCGAGAAGGTTGGTTGCTCGCGATGGCCTCTCTTGGAGATTTTGTTGCGTAGCGAAAGCCTTTTATATATACTAGCACTAGCGAGCCCATGGACGATGATGCATGTTGGGCAACGGACGGACCTTCTCGCTCTGTACTCGATCGGGCTCGGAATCCGAGCAGTGCAAGGAAGGAAGCTAGACGCCAGCGCGACCCAGGCAATCCGGTGGGCTGAGGGCTGTGTTCTTTTCAAGACTAGAATCCGCTTGACTAACTCGATCGGAAGGAGGTCTCCGTGGCGCGGGCACACTAGGCAGTGGTGCACACGAGCAAAGTGGCAAGGCAGCGGCGGCAAGCAAGCACCATCGAGATGTTCGGTACGGAGGTATAGGAGTGTACTACTCCAGCGACATCCCAGCCTCTAACAAAAAAACCCTGGCCGACCTGCTCTTGTTCAAGTTGAGCTCTGCATCCATCACACTCTCCACTCATCTGGCCATTTGCACCTGTTCCGCCCCATCGATCAATCAGCCTCTTTCAATTCCATCCATGCGGCCGTACGACCAGGGTTTTCTCGAGGGTTTTGCCGGCGGTGTCCTGACCATCCCCGCGCTCCTGCTCACGCGGGGTTGCTCATTCGATCAGATATATGGTAGTAACGGGTCCATCGTCTCTCACACCCACCACCTTCTCACTCTCTCTCTCACACATCCTTCCTCTTTTTTCTTCATGCAGCTAGGTAGCGCAAGTGTTGCTAGAGTGGAAATTAAATCAAGTCACTGCCAAGATAAACAAAATGAAAAAAATCAAATCAGACATGGTGCGACTAGCTGTTCACGATCGTCATAGTGCATGGGGATGCCACTTCATCTAAACCCACATTGTCCAAAACTGATATAATCAAGGGGTGAACTCAGGAGGAAACCATAAGGTTCAAATAAATAAGTGGAAATCACAAGTCGGAAGGGGATGGTAAGTGAGAGTCTCATAGACTCATATTATTATTTGCAGGGTTCATTTGAGCGCTTTGAGCCCTCGCTCCCTTTTTATCAGTAGTATTGCAGAATTTAGCATCGTACAGCCACACATCATGTCATAATTTTAGTACTTTGCATATAACTAAAGACCAGTACCTTGGGAAGCACCTTGCCGGAATATCCATTCAACATACTCCAAACTTTTTCTACACGAACTAAAACACATTTTTTGAACCGGGCATTACCCTTTTCCATTGCAAACAACAGAAATACAACCAATTCCGAATACAGAGTCAGGAGGAGGGAAAGAGGTAAGGCGAGTTCAAGCTACCAGGAAACCCACTGCCATTCGGTCGCCGTCGACCCAAACGCTGTGGGGCGAAAACCTGATAACACCTACAGTTCAAGAGTACCAAGCTCCAACAAACCCAAAGAGAGATACATGCCAACACACCAAAAGATCATAAACGTAAAGGAAAAGCTACTATGAAGATGATGGCCCTCCTAGCAGCACGCCCACTTCATCCGCTTCAAAGCAGCATGGGACCACAACGTTCTTCAAGCTCCTCCAATCGGCTGGGCGGCAGTCGCGCAAAGCCTCGTCAGCTGCATCGTGCTGGTCCTGATCATCTCGGCACCTGAGCGTAGCTTGTCAGTATCATCACCTTTCTGCAGCCCTGTCCAATATAAAAGAAAAGAGCACATAGGGAGCACGAATTCAAAAGAAGACTTAATTTGCTTTTTCTCAAAAGTAGCCTTATTGCGAACGAGCCAGATCGTATAGAATTTATCCCCTCCTGGAAGGAAGGAATAGCACCAAGCAAAGAATTGCCAGTAGTTATCAGGACACTTATCGGTGCCAATAGCCACCCCCAATAGATCGCCACACCACCCTAGCGACCGAACATGTAAAGAACAGGTGCTGAGAAGTCTATTTCGTTATAAAATGAACATACAGGGTTCCTAGGCCATTTCCTATGGCGCATCACCTGTCTAGTCAGCACCGCGTCTTGCAAGAGTTGCCACATAAAAATTTTGATCTTGAGTGGAATTTTAGCCTTCCAGATCCATTTATAATGACACCCATTGAGAGGTTTTTCAAGCCACTTATAAACAGATTTGGTGCTAAATTTACCATTCTGGTTCAGGTTCCAAACCACTCAATCCTCTTTGTCAGTAAGAGGAAGTTTGTTAACTGTATCTAAAATGACCCCCCATTGTTCAAATAGAACAGGAGTGAGCCTTCGTCTGAAAATGGAATCCGCTTCCACATTAAACACTTGTTTGATAGTACATTCAGGGGTATTGCAAATATCAAAAAGTTGAGGGTATTGATCCTTGAACGGAAGCAGTCCGTTAGTAGGATCACTCCACACCCTAGCAATGTTTCCAGATTCGATATCAATTTTTCTACTAGCCATATAAATTTCCTTGACTTTTAGCAGGGCTTTCCAACAAGGAGAGTCAGAAAATCTTAGGCCAACATTAGCTACTGTCCTATTCCGCAAGTAACGAGCACGAACAATGTTTTTCCACACCCCATTTTGTGTTTCAAGCTTCCACCACCGTTTTACCATCAGACTAATGTTCTGTTTGCGCACGTCCTTAATCCCCAGACCACCCTTCTCTTTGGATCTGCAGATTCTGCTCCATTTCACAAGATAATATATTTTTTTCTTGTTACACCCTTGTCAGAAGAATCTTCTTCTATGCTTATCCAATCTTTCAATGAACGTTTTGTTCATCAGCCACATAGATATATGGTACAGTGATATCTGGGTGACAACAGAGTCTAATAAAGTGTGTCTCCCTCCCATGAAGGCAACATTACCCACCCAAGCTTCAAATCTTTTTAGATATTTGCAGACAATGAACTCCCAATCAGAGTTTCTGAGGGTGGTATAACTAACAGGCATGCCCAGATATCTTAGAATAAATCCGAGGCATACCGTCGATCATCCGAGGATCAAGCAATCACACGAGCACAACACCGAGATTTGTTAACGAGATTCACCGATATGGCTACATCCCCAGGGCCTGCCTACGGGCGCTTCTCCCCATGACACCGCTACAATACCGCACTCGGTCGCCCTGGACACCGGCACATGACGCCGGCTTCCCCTGCATTCCGGTGCTATTATGTTGGCATAGGTTACATCGTGTGTCTACCCCCGCTATATATGAGAGGCCTAGAATACAAGTGTCCTACTAGGACACAACTTCATATCCTATCTAAACACAATACTACTCAGAGTTCAACTGTAACCTAACTCGTACACTATATTCGACACAACTCTAACAAACTTCACCTTGACGAATATTCTCCACCACCTTGAATTCGTCAATGCATCAAACTTCCATGTACATTGGATTTGAGTTTATCCCATGAGTACCGCTGCTACTCCAAAGACTCCATATGTCTCCACCTGCAACTTGTAGTCCCTTCTTTTCTTGACCACGGTCAACACTCGAGCAAAATTAAGTTCCTCTTTACTCTAGTCTATACTCCCAACTTCCAGAGTATCCGTCCAACTTCATCACACACCGATCACTGACCTGCGTGAAAGTGAACAACTCACATATTGGGTGTCACACATAAGAGTTACCTGAACTGAACACCATTGCTCCTTTCTTGACTTCCTGTTTGAAACTTGAAGGAATTTCACTATTGCTTGTAGTCATCCCGAGTCAAATTCGCAGTTGCCTCACCACATGTATGACCACCAGAGTCCTGACCCGTCTCCATGCCTCGTGCGTACCGCACGCCTCGCCGCTATAACCGCGTCGAGCCTCCGCTGTCCCGGTCGAGTCTCAAGGGTCGCGAAACCACACCACTCAACCCCCACTGCAGAGTACCACCGATCATCACCAACCGATGACGAGTTTCACGCTTCCATCAGACCACTGGGCTCCAGTCCGAATTACGTATCCCTTGCTTTTTCCCGCCTGCTGAATAGGCTTCGATTCTCTAGATCCTTACACCGTGCCTCTCAATCCAGCTCCACCTTCAACATGACTCCATGGTAGATGATTTATCCACCCTCACGCCTCGTTGATTTCAAGCTCCGTGTGTACATCACCTTGAATCAACCACGCGCCATAGTCTTGTCGAAGCCGCACAAGCCTCGGGCATGTGCACCACGTGTTTCCACGCCCAAAAGTCGGTCACCATCAGCATCACGCTTCTATGTCGTCGTCGCCGATCCCACCACCGTCTTCTGTACCAACCGATTTGCGTCGATCCGTCAGACTGATTAGTCCGACCAAGCCGAACTTGTTCGACTGCGTGACACACTCGAGGCCCCCAAACTGTCTTCCGCAAATTTCTATCCATCACATGATATTTCATCTTAGCTGACATGACTTCCTGCAACGCCTTCAAGCATCCTTGTCGCGCCAATAATTTTTCACCCGTGTCTGCCATAACCCAAGGTTTTCAATTCCGTAGAACCTCTCCACCTCAAACCAGGTAACCGTTGACGCAATGGATCTTCGTACGGTTGACCCTGTAAAAAATACATGAGCAATCTCCCTTCATGTGATAGCTCCGCTTGTAACACCCGACGCTAGCTTTGCTTTGTCCTGCCTCTTTCGGATGGATGCACATAGACGATGGATATTTCCTCCGACTCAATCTGCTACTGCCTTTCTGTGTCACATGAGGACTCGATCCTCTTCTTTTTTTTGTCTCAGCCAAATCTCGTACCCAGTACGCAATACACAGCTTGTACGCCTCCTGCCTTCCACCGCCGGTCGCCGGACTCCGCGTCCGCGTACACGCGTATACCCGAGCAGCCCAATGCTACACGGCTGCACGCGCCTCCGGTCTGATCCGATCCTGCTCCAACGCCTCACGCGGCCAGCCTGCCACGGTTGTACGCTCGCCCGTCGAAACGTTGAGCGATCGCCGCACGTCCTGCCTGCCGCTTGCACGTGTCTGACAGCCGAACGCTCGCCCGATCAATCCCCGGGATCCATTGCCGCACGTCAAGCCTTGTGTGCGCACGAGCCGCTGATTTGCTTTTTTCTAATCTCGCCCAAAACCACGCCACAGTGGCTGCATCTCAAACTCGATATTTTCTTTAGATCAATGAATCCGCAGCCTTCTCGTAACCTAGCTATGATAACACTTGTTAGAATAAATCCGAGGCATACCATCGATTATCTGAGGATCAAGCAATCACACGAGTACAACATCGAGATTTGTTAACGAGGTTCACCGATATGGCTACATCTTCGGGGCCTGACTACGGACGCTCCTCCCCATGACACTACTACAATACCGCACCCGGTCGCCCTGCGTTCCGGTGCTATTATGTTGGCATAGGTTACATCATGTGTCTACCCCCGTTATACATGAGAGGCCTAGAATACACATGTCCTACTAGGACACAACTCCATATCCTATGTAAACACAATACTACTCAGAGTCCAACTGTAACCTAACTCGTACACTATATTCGACATAACTCTAAAAAAGCTGCCTATATCACAATTGAAGAGGTCGGCATATTGCTTAATCACAGCATCATCTCCCCCCACAGTTAAAATCTCATTTTTTTCTTTGAAAATTGACTTCTAACCCAGACATCATTTCAAACATGTACAGCAACAACTTCAGGTTGACTGCTTTGTCGATGTCATGTTCAAGACAGATAATTGTGTCATTTGCATATTGAAGAACCGCAACTCCATCAGGGATCAGATCCGCAGCTAAGCCAACCAGCACATTATTACGCTGGGCATTCTTCATCATTTTCCTGAGGCATTCAGCAGCTAAATTAAACAGGAATGGGGAGTGAGGGTCGCCTTGCCGTACCCCTTTTGCACTATGGAAGTACGGCCCCACACTATTACTCAATTTACCGTGCCATTCCAAAGAATCTGGCTAATCCACCCACACTAGGTTTCATTAAATCCCCGCAGCTTATGGCATTCTAATAAGAAATCCTAGTTAACCTTATCATATGCTTTCTCAAAGTCCAGTTTCAACACCACACCAACCCACTTTTTCACATATGTGTAATTAAGGATTTCATGAAGCGAGAGCACACCATCCATAATGTTCCTCCCTTTGACAAAGGCATTTTGGACTGGACTAATTAGCTTGTCAGCATAAACCGAGACTCGGCGATCTAGGACTTTTGTGATAAGCTTATAGGGGCATCTAAGTAAGCAAATGGGTCTGAACTGTTGGATTTTGTTAGCCCCGGAGAGCTTCGGAAGCAGCGTGATGATCCCGTAGTTCAACCGCTGAACATCCAACGTCCCTTGGTGAAAGTGTCTAAACAAGGCCATGATATCATCTTTGACTATATCCCAGCACATTTGGTAGAATTCTACCGGGATATTATCAGGTCCTGGGGCCCTATTGGGGGCCATGTCAAAAAGGGCCTCTTTGAGAACTCTCTGCACAGGTCGGTGTTATCCTTCTCACTAAGCTTTTCCTCCGATGCCTATGTGTCACTAGTAGAAAAAGGGCCTTTAGTAACACTAATATTTCTTGAATAATTAGTTTGACCATTGTTTGACCATAGTTTGACCACAGTTTGACCAGATTTGACCAAAATTGAAATAACTGAAATAATTATTTAGTAACACTAATATTCTAGAATAATTAGTTTGACCATTGTTTGACCACAGTTTGCCCACTGTTTGAATTTTTTTCGATTTTTTTCACTCTAGATCTTAAAGCCCCGTAACTTTTTTTCTATTAGGTTTTTGAGGATTTTGAAAATGTTTAACGGGGTTCCCCGGCCTGAACCGGGACTAATGGGGTTACCTGGCCTGGACCAAAGCCCCTTTTTCTACTAGTGTGTCAGGATCCAGGTGAAACTAGTTTCCAGGCGCTGGGCCGAACAGTTCTTTATAGAACTCAGTGGCGTGTGCAATCAATTTATCGGTGCCGTCTATCTCCATGTCACCAACCTTAAGGGAGTGTATCGTGTTTTTCCATTCACGCCCATTAACTATATGATGGAAGTAATCAGTATTCAAATCCCCTTTGAGCAACCATCACTCGTGTGATTGTTGTAACCAAAAAATTTCCTCACTCACAAGCAGCTCATGAAGTTCAAAACAGACATCGATCTTTCTACTGTATAGCTCAGGGGAAAGAGGGGCTTCTTCTTCTAATTCTTCCAACCTTTCCAGCTCCATCCGAAGATCTTCCTTCCTTTTCTTATCATGGCCAAATCTATCCGAGCCCCACCCTTTAAAATACGACTTAAACCTCTTGAGCTTGATGTTTAAAACATCGATGGGATTGGAAGAAAAAACCTTGTGTGACCAAATTTTCTAGACCAACGGCAGGAATGTATCATCTTTCACCCAAGCTAGGTCGAACCGAAACTCTCTTGGTTTTGGAGCCTCACGCCCCTCCTCACCCATGGACAGCAACAGGGGGTTGTGATCTGAGATTTCCTGAACCAGCTTCCTCACAGAAACCAAAGGAAACAAATCCTCCCAGGATTCAGACATCAGGATGCGATCAAGTTTCTCCAAAGTGGGATGAGTTTGATTATTAGTCCAGGTGTACTTGCCCGCTAATATGAATTTCTCTAAGCGCCAGGGTATTTATATTGGAGTTGAAAATATTAGATGATTTGTGACTAGACATCTTTTTGTTTTTCTCCCCAGAGTGTCTAAGAATATTAAAGTCCCCACCCACAATATACGGGACTTGCATACAGCCACACATTGTAGCAAGCTCACTAACGAATTCTTCCTTAAATTCCTCATGAGCAGACCCATAGACTATTAACAAACCCCAATTGATTTTCTTTTTCTTATCATACAGCACTAGCTGTAAGATATATTTGCCCTTATCACAGGAGACAATATCCAGGTTATCATTTCTAATACCACATAAGATACCCCGGCCTTCCCAACAGAGGGAATCCAGTTCCAACTAAAGATATTAAAGGGATCAATTTTCCTCAAACATCCAGGAGTGAAGTTTCTTTTCATGGTCTCTTGCAGACCCAGAAAATCCACATAATGGTCACTGATCATATCAGAGAGGCAAGTGGCCATTCCCTTCTTGCCTACCCCCCTGGAATTCCATATGACACCTTTCATTTAGAACGTTTTTTATGATGCTGAGCCCTAGTAACCCTACCAGGAGGCAATGTAGGGTTACAGAATTCATCCCCTATGGAGTTCTTCTTCTTTTGGCTACTAGTCACAGGCCTAGAGAGCTTAACCGCAGATCTGCGTTGCTTTTTCTTATTGGATCTACCAGCAGAGCATTGTTCATTTATAGTTTCATCTTGTTCTAACCATTCAAGGTTGACAAGAGCTTTCTTCCTCAGCCCATTAGTGACAATAATGTCATCATCATCGCCCTGCCTATTGTCCTCTATACTATTCTTTTCTTCTAGGTTCCCTCTGACTTTTTCCAACTCACGAAGCACATCAATGTAAGTAAAGTCATTGTCCGGGATACAGACCCCCAGTTTAAAAGCCCTTATCATTAAATCATTATCAGAAAGAAATGCGAAAGAATTTTTGTTCAGGTTTGGTTTGTTACCTGCCACATATTTCTCATTGGACATCCTCACAGCTCTAGCTTCCACATTTTCCTACATGCCTCGAGCGTTACGCTTGCTGAATCTGTGTACGCCTTCTGGGGCAGGTGGTGGAGTGAGTATGATCTCCTCATTACGGTCAGGTGAAGGGAGTTGAACCACATAATCAGTAGATATCTTCATCTTCGGGTCCACCTCACCATCAACCTCCACAACCTGAGTAATATTAGTAACAGCCGCAACATATGATAGACTGCGATTAACCACAGAATTGTTTTTTGCCTGCACTTTGTGAGAATCAGACCCAGGTATCACATTTTCCGGGATCACAGTTGGGCCGACTGTCGCCAGCCAGCTCGAGGCACCATGTGCATCCTCCAGATCATACACACCCTTCTCTCTAGCCAAAGTTTCGATGAGCAGAGATCCGTCCACCTCACATTCAGAGGAGGCAGATATCTCATTCTCAACTGGCAGCGAACGACAGGTTTTGCCACCACGAGAAGTACCACTTTTGCCATGATCAGGGGAATCAGAACGACTATCACCGTCTTTTGGATCATTCGTTTTCTCTTGGAGTTGGGTCATGTTTAGCAGGTTCATTATTGGAGATATGAGCATTAACATCCTCCACAACAGGGTTTTGACCAAAATCTCCTCAACCTCATAAGTAAATCTGTAAAAACAACCCCCCAGCACCCCCTCAGCTGAGCTGGGGAGTTTATCCACCAGCCTATAGCCAATCTTGGCTCTGACTGAAGAGGGACGATTTATGGTAGACATATCCACCTCCAAAGTGATCCCCACCAGGCCCCCAACATATGGAACAGTCTTATCACATCTTTTGTTAATTAGAAGGGATTCTCCCAATCCTAACCCATGCGACCTCCAATAATCCATTAGAATTAATGTCTTCAGACAAGGGGGAAAACCTAACACTGAAATTGCATTGTTTCAGCCTCACATTTTCCACAAACAGAGCCCGATCTACTTCCCTAGGATTAGGCATCCTCATCACAAATTTTTGAGGAGCAAAAAACCTAGCAGAACAATGCCACCCTTGCCCCACATAAACACTAAGCTCATGCTCATATCCTTAGTAGGAGCAGAGCCCTCTACAATAGTGACAACAATGTTGAAAATATTCTCTCTATCCTGTCTATCTACACTGAAATCAGGGATGTAATGAAATCCTTGCCCCTTGGCTTGAAAATCACACATCGCGGGCACATATTCCCGGGGAAGAAATTCAAAGCAAACAATGGCAAGATGCCCCTTCTTCTTACATCTAACGCGGATAGCTTGAGGACATCTAGCAGTAACATGACCCAACAAGTTGCAAATCTAACAAGGCTCACGAGAAGGATTGATATTACCAGTTTCCGCAGCAGGATCACGGGCACGCGGTGGCGTAGGGTTCCTCCCAGGAGCACGGTGAACGCGATCCCCTCCCCCACGACGCTCTTGCCGAGCAGGAGCAGCATGCTTCCCGCTCGCATCGGCAGCGCCAAGCGATGATCCCAGATCCGCATCGCCCCCATGAAGGAAATATGCCCTAGAGGCAATAATAAAGTTATTATTTATTTCCTTATATCATGATAAATGTTTATTATTCATGCTAGAATTGTATTAACCGGAAACATAATATATGTGTGAATACATAGACAAACAGAGTGTCACTAGTATGCCTCTACTTGACTAGCTCGTTGATCAAAGATGGTTATGTTTCCTAACGATAGACATGAGTTGTCATTTGATTAACGGGATCACATCATTAGGAGAATGATGTGATTGACTTGACCCATTCCGTTAGCTTAGCACTTGATCGTTTAGTTTGTTGCTATTGCTTTCTTCATCACTTATACATGTTCCTATGACTATGAGATTATGCAACTCCCGTTTACCGGAGGAACACTTTGTGTGCCACCAAACGTCACAACGTAACTGGGTGATTTTAAATGTGCTCTACAGGTGTCTCCGAAGGTACTTGTTGGGTTGGCGTATTTCGAGATTAGGATTTGTCACTCCAATTGTCGGAGAGGTATCTCTGGGCCCACTCAGTAATGCACATCACTATAAGCCTTGCAAGCATTGCAACTAATGAGTTAGTTGCGGGATGATGTATTACGGAACGAGTAAAGAGACTTGCCGGTAACGAGATTGAACTAGGTATTGAGATACCGACGATCGAATCTCGGGCAAGTAACATACCGATGACAAAGGGAACAACGTATGTTCTTATGCGGTCTGGCCGATAAAGATCTTCGTAGAATATGTAGGAGCCAATATGGGCATCCAGGTCCCGCTATTGGTTATTGACCAGAGAGGTGTCTCGGTCATGTCTACATAGTTCTCGAACCCGTAGGGTCCGCACGCTTAACGTTCGTTGACAATATAGTACTATATGAGTTATGTATGTTGGTGACCGAATGTTGTTCAGAGTCCCGGATGAGATCACAGACATGATGAGGAGCTCCGGAATGGTCCGGAGGTAAAGATTCATATATTGGATGATATGGTTTGGCCAAGGGGTCAGGCCCATGGGGCTATAAGTCGGTGCAAAAGGAGTTTTGCGGAGGCCAGGGAGCCAAACGCCGGAGACCCTGGCGTCTGGCCCTGGGCCAGACGGCGAGGCCCATGGCGTTTGGTCCTGGAGTGCGAGTGGGACCCATGCCTTTCGGGCAAAACCGACTTTGAGGAGGCTTTTGCTCCAAGTTTCGACCCCAGGGCTCAACATATAAATAGAGGGGCAGGGCTAGCACCAATGACACATCAAGAAACACCAAGCCGTGTGCCGGCAAGCCCGTCCCCTCTAGTTTATCCTCCTTCATAGTTTTCGTAATGCTTAGGCAAAGCCCTGCGAAGATTGTTCTTCACCAACACCATCACCACGCCGTCGTGCTGCCGGAACTCATTTACTACTTCGCCCCTCTTGCTGGATCGAGAAGGCGAGGACGTCACCGAGCTGAGTGTGCGGAACTCGGAGGTGCCGTGCGTTCGGTACTTGGATCGGTCGGATCGTGAAGATGTACGACTACATCAACCGCATTGATATAACGCTTCCGCGAACGGTCTACGAGGGTACGTAGACAACACTCTCCCCTCTCGTTGCTATGCATCACCATGATCCTGCGTGTGCGTAGGGAAATTTTTGAAGTTACTACGTTCCCGAATAGTGGCATCAGAGCCTGGTTTTATGCATTGATATAATATGCACGAGTACAACACACGTGAGTTGTGGGCGATATAAGTCATACTGCTTACCAGTATGTCACACTTTGGTTCAGCGGTATTGTTGGATGAAGCGGCACGGACCGACATTACGCGTACGGTTACGCGAGACTGATTCTACCGATGTGCTTTGCAAAAAGGTGGCTGGCGGGTGTCAGTTTCTCCAACTTTAGTTGAACCGAGTGTGGCTACGCCCGGTCCTTGAGAAGGTTAAAATAGCACCAACTTGACAAACTATCGTTGTGGTTTTGATGCGTAGGTAAGAACGGTTCTTGCTAAACCCGTAGCAGCCACGTAAAATTTGCAACAACAAAGTAGAGGACGTCTAACTTGTTTTTGTAGGGCATGTTGTGATGTGATATGGTCAAGACATGATGCTAAATTTTATTATATGAGATGATCATGTTTTGTAACCAAGTTATCGGCAACTGGCAGGAGCCATATGGTTGTCGCTTTATTGTATGCAATGCAATCGCCCTGTAATGCTTTACTTTATCACTAAGTGGTAGCGATAGTCGTGGAAGCATAAGATTGGCGAGACGACAACGATGCTACGATGGAGATCAAGGTGTCGCGCCGGTGACGATGGTGAGCATGAAGGTGCTTCGGAGATGGAGATCACAAGCACAAGATGATGATGGCCGTATCATATCACTTATATTGGTTGCATGTGATGTTTATCTTTTATGCATCTTATCTTGCTTTGATTGATGGTAGCATTATAAGATGATCCCTCACTCAATTATCAAAGTATAAGTGTTCTCCCTGAGTATGCACCGTTGCGAAAGTTCTTCGTGCTGAGACACCACGTGATGATCGGGTGTGATAGGCTCTACGTTTAAACACAACGGGTGCAAAACAGTTGCACACGCGGAATACTCAGGTTAAACTTGACGAGCCTAGCATATAACAGATATGGCCTCGGAACACTGAGACTGAAAGGTCGAGCGTGAATCATATAGTAGATATGATCAACATAGTGATGTTCACCATTGAAACTACTCCATCTCACGTGATGATCGGACATGGTTTAGTTGATATGGATCACGTGATCACTTAGAGGATTAGAGGGATGTCTATCTAAGTGGGAGTTCTTAAGTAATATGATTAATTGAACTTAAATTTATCATGAACTTAGTCCTGGTAGTATTAGCATATCTATGTTGTAGATCAATAGCTCGTGTTTAGCTCCCCTATTTTATTTTTGATATGTTCCTAGAGAAAACTAAGTTGAAAGATGTTAGTAACAATGATGCGGATTGGATCCGTGATCTGAGGTTTATCCTCATTGCTGCACAGAAGAATTATATCTTTGATGCACCGCTAGGTGACAGACCTATTGAAGGAGCAGATGCAGACGTTATGAACGTTTGGCTAGCTCAATATGATGACTACTTGATAGTTTAGTGCACCATGCTTAACGGCTTAGAATCGGGACTTCAAAGACGTTTTGAACGTCATCGACCATATGAGATGTTCTAGGAGTTGAAGTTAAATATTTCAAGCAAATACCCGAGTTGAGAGATATGAAGTCTCCAACAAGTTCTATTGCTAAAAGATGGAGGAGAATAGCTCAAGCAGTGAGCATGTGCTCAAATTGTCTGGGTACTACAATCGCTTGAATCAAGTGGGAGTTAATCTTCCAGATAAGATAGTGATTGACAGAATTCTCTAGTCACCATCACCAAGTTAATAGAACTTCGTGATGAACTATGATATGCAAGGGATAACGGAAATGATTCCCAAGTTCTTCGTAATGCTGAAATCAACGAAGGTAGAAATAAAGAAAAATATCAAGTGTTGATGGTAGACAAGACCACTAGTTTCAAGAAAAGGGCAAAGGGAAGAAGGGGAACTTCAAGAAGAACGGCAAGCAAGTTGCTGCTCAAGTGAAGAAGCCCAAGTATGGTCCTAAGCCTGAGACTAAGTGCTTCTACTGGTTTTGTTAAAAATGCCATGAACCATACATGCCATGAACCAATTATCAAAAATTAACTTGGTTTTGTTACAATGAATATCTGAAGACATGCTTTACCTGCCGCGTAGACACTTCTGAATGGATGATAATGAGAAAGGGGGTAGGTTCCAGAAAGCTTCTTGAACTTCATTGACTCAAGATGGACCGTAAAGACAATGTGATCTGCCCACATGAATACCACATTATTTTCCTCCTCGAGCCCTGGTATCAACATGTCAGTCTCCTCAGAATTCAGAGAAAGTAGCTTGTCCAGTTCAATGGTTCTTCCAAGCCCCCATGAAGCGACACCGTCACAATCAGTCTTCATCTTCCACAATTGGATGCTGCAGTCTGTCTGGATGAGTAAACCAAGGCCACCACCCTCTGCCCGCATAATCAAGAACATGTACTGGCCCTCTTCAAGGATATGCAATGGCACCCGTATCACAGCCAGGCTTTGCTTCTCCAAATCAAACTTGAGAATTCCATCAATATTCCCAGCAAGCTTCCAGTAAAGGGAATCCCCAACCAGCACAGCAGGCCTGTCAGTAGAAACCAAGATGGCAGCATCACTCATTAGAACGTCAGATGGAAGCTGTGTTGAGACAAGATCACCCCATGCGCCAGTCTCTGACGAGTAAACGCAGGCAGGTGCTTGCCTGTGTTGCTCGTCGTCGTTGTCTGCCACTGCCAACACCACCTGGAAGTGCTGGGCATCGTCGTCTCCGGCGGCACCAGCACGAAGCACCGCCCCGTTGATCGTTGTCTTCTCTGCATGTGCCGCAACCCCCGGAGGCACGACAAGGCGGTGCTGGTCGCCGGTGACGGGGTCCCACACCAGGATCTGATTCTTGGGTTTGTTGAAGACGAGTACCAGGCCATGGCGGCATCCGAGCGACATGAACTGGTCGCCGTTGCCGCGCTGCAAGGAGAAACGACCGGGGGAAACACAATCCGGGGCGTCGAGAGTGGGTACGAAGGGTAGGGCGTCATTTCTGCGGAAGAAACCGAGGAGGGGAGGGCTGCGGCGGTGGTGGATGCGGAAGCGGCGGGAGAATCCTGGGTCGGAGAGGAGGAGGCGCCAGCGCTTGCAGACGGCGGAGGCGCGGGGCAGGGAGGAGGGCTGCGGGGGCAGGCGGACGAGGATCTCGCGGAGCAGGTCGTCGTCCTCCAGTGGCGCCATCGCCGGCAAGCGGGGTTGGGGGTGTCAGTGGCGGCGGCGGCTCGTGCCGTCGTGCGGGCTGTGCGAGATTTTTTTTTTTTTAGGAATGAATCGGCCCAAAGTTACACTGAGGTATCCTTTCGTATGTTATTTTTCTTGCACGAATGTGTGTATCACATCTTCCCAATCTACACTATCTAAATCTACACACTATTAAAAGAGCAAATATGAATTACCTGTAATCACACCAAGAAATAAACACATGATTACTAGGGACATCTGATCAATCTAATTAAATCACATCCGACGATATCTGCCACACAAACTAATACCCCAGATTAAATGTTCTACCGGCAGATCACCTCGCGCACTCCCATCGTCCAGAATTAGCGGGGATTACTATCCCATAATTTTCTCTCTAGCCTTGCGATACAGTGTCGCTCTTCTTGTGTTGTCCGGACGTGAGTGTGGATTGTGGCCGCTGCCCGTCACACCTCCTCTGCTGTGCCTTGGGCACGAGAGCGGATCGCTGCCGCTACTCCTCTCCTTCCTCAGGGGTGCGAGCGTGGATTGTCGTCGCCGCCGTCCGCTCCTCTTCTGCTACCCATGGACGGGAAGCACTTTCACAATCACGGAAATGAGGGACTTGATCTATGCACTAAAAAATTCTTGATCTGTAGGCCTGCGTTGTTGTTGTGGTGGTTGTTATGTCTTGGGTTGGAGGACCAGGAGCAACTCCTCCATGTTCGGATGATGGCAAACTCTAGCTTGTACATGCATCCATCTTCAGCAGTTCCTCTTTTTTCTTCTCCACGTGCTCTCGAAACCCGTCGTGGCCCAGATTATCAAGATGGGAACTGCTCGCATCCAAGGCTGGATCCAAGGAGGAGCTAAATAACTGAGATTTGATGAACGGACGTCCGATAATCCGTCGTGCGGAAGGAAGCCTGTAGAGGAGCGGCTCGAGATCCACCCTATCATCAGCAGGATAGCCGGCGGCGATCGTCACAGCGCCCCGAGCACCGGCCTTCCACGCTAGAGGTCTAATCACAGCCATTATTGACATGTGTCCCTGTGCTTCTGAAGTAGTAACCGTTAGAAACCCCATGTCTAAGATTAATGTATACGTATTTGTACTTCCATATCTGTGTCCCCATGCAATTCAGAGAAGCATATATGCTAAGTTTCTAGCGACAGCATGCATTGAACATTGAATATGATCAACTGCGTCAAACCCTAGCATCAGCTAATGTTTTGTTTGCACGGAGAACTTCTTGCTGAGAATGCTGGACCGGGTGATATGTTCTCGCGAACCAATCTGTGGTTGGATGGTTAGATGGGCAGTGGTATCCCCAGCCCACCAGGATTCATGTACCGGTGCTCGCATTTATCCTGAATTTAATTCAGGATTTCCGACGACTGAGAGGCGTCTACGGTGACTCCGTAAAATCTTAAAATGATATGTCACCTCAGTCTTTCGGAGGTGTTCATAGAGCGTAGGGTGTGTGTGTAGGCGTTCATAGGGATGAGTGTATGTGTGTATATATGAGTGCTTGTGTATGTACCGTGTTAACAAAAAGCTAATATGTTCTCAAAATGATTTTTTTATTAGAAAAGGAGGTCATCCCCGGCCTCTGCATCAAAATGATGCATACGTCCATATTATTAATAAGAAAATAGTTCGACAAAGTGTCTAATTCTCAGATAAAAAAATGCTCATAACGAGCTGAAAATAAAGAAAGCATGATAGCCACAACCGGCAGTATAAAAGAAGATAGGAAACTAAACGCCTATCCTATTACATGACCGTCATCCAAACCGGTTGAAAATAACCCATACTACCATCTCCAACGGATAGACCCAGTAATCAAACACTCCTTAGCATCCATCAAAGTGAGTAGCGACCACATACGGATCAGCATAGTGGCCTGAAATATAACCTGCAAGAAATGAACATTTGTTGCTCTATTAAAAACCATATCATTCCTGTTGGGGATATAACTATTTGTGTAAGCCGCCCAGGAGGGGCCGGGTTACGCAAAGAAGGACTCATCAGAAGAAGTCCAAGATCAAGCATGAAGATGGCGGATCAATAAAGGGTCTAAAGCCCACAGGCGGCTTAAGGCCCATAGTGGTAAACCGCCATGATGGCATGACTTGTATCATAAGGTAGAATTAACTAGTCACCGAGCCGGAGACTATCTATGAGCCGGCTGGGACTCTGTAGGCCGCAGGGCGTCAACCCGTGTATATAAGGGGACGACCCGCCGGCGGCTTAGGGCAGAAACAACTCATCGAGAGCCAGGCATAGCGTATCTCACTCCCTGGTCATCGAAACCTCAAGCAATACTAACCCAACTAGATGTAGGCCTTCCTTCACCGTAAGGGGCTGAACTAGTATAAACCTCTCGTGTCCTTTGTCCCGATTAACCCCTTTAAGCTTCCTAGTTGCGATGGCTCCACGACTAAGTCCTTGCAAAAGGACATCTGCCGTGACAATTCCACGACAGTTGGCGCCCATCGTGGGGCCAGCGCACGGTGGATTCGAGTTCTTGAAGGGCAGCTTCGAAGGGCTCAAGGGATACGCAGTTGGCCGGATGACCAAGAGTCGTCGCGGCAAGATCTACATCGACGATGAAGGCTGGGGCCCTGACGCCGGTTCAATTGAGTACGGCTACCGGGTCCCCATTGGCGGAATTCACGTCTTCATCGGCCGGTTTGGTGAGCCGGGCCCTGAGCCGGACAGCTACACCGACCTCATCGAGACGGCTCAGCGTGCGAAACCCGCCCGAGCTCAACCCGTCGTGAAGCGTGCCTTTGTGGGTTGCATCCATGGAGGTGAACTTCCTGAAGGATCGGAAGGTGGTGGTTAGCCGGCCGTCCTCTCTGACGATAATTCATTCGCCGGCTCAACAGATTCGTTGTATCAAGTTCAAGATGGCATGCTTGGGGGCTGTTCCGATGGCAGCACTATTCCGGACCTCTCAGAGTCGCCAAACCGGGCAGGAGTCTTCATGGCTGGTACTCAACCCGGCCAAAATTCTACGGCTTCAACGGCGATAACGTCCGGGTTAGGAGCAGCTGGGGCAGGAGGCCATGTGCGCTCACCGGCTCAGGTGCTGATGGATCTCATGGATAAGCTTACGACTTTGTTAACTGGTACAGTCATCCCTGCGAACCAATCTGAGCATGAGGCGGAGGTGGCATAGGTTCGCGACGAGATCGCCCGGGTCAAAGAAACCTTAGCAGCTGAGGACGCTAGATTAGCAGCAGAGCGGGCGGCTTTGGACGTACGGGCGCAGCAACTTCAGGCAGAGGCCTTGCAGCTCACGTTGAGCCTGAACGCATCTAATGAGGTAATGAGGAGGAGACATCAGAAAACTCACTCCCGTTTATCTCAGAATTATGACCCTCGGAATCTCTTTGCTACACCCGGGGCCGGCCCAAGTAACCCGCGAGGTGCGAATCAGCTTATTACATCCGGAGCAGGAGGTCCAGTCCGGCCTCAGGGGATGGCATCGCCCAATTACGTGCCAATACCGCAGGGTCACTTCTCCAACCCCATGGAGAACTTAATTGCAGCATCAGCACGTTTGGCGGCTCTCCCGGTAGATGGGGATGATCCGACAGCGGTGGAAACCTGGAAGATTAGAGAACTTGTCCAAACAGCCTTGGCTCAGCAAGACACCTACTCCTACAGCCGGGATAGGATTCACTCGACTCCTCCGCCCTGGTTAGCTCCGCCTCGTCAAAATCGGAGCCCGAGTTACAGTAGGCACATGGAATCAGAGGCCTTGTCAAGTAACGCTCAGCGCTGGAACCAGTCCGGCGGGCATAACCCGGTTCAGGATCGGATACGTCAGGAGGACGAGCGGGCGGCTCAGCTAGCGGCTCAGCTAGCAGCCCAACAGAACTCACTGGCTTACCCGACGACTTCCGTTGAAGCGGGGGTTGCTACTAGAACCGGAGGAGTTCCTTGTCTGGTACCGGCTTTACGTAATGTACGTCTGCCCAAGGATTTCAAGGGGCCTCGGAAGGTGCCGAATTATACGGCCGATTTACAGCCTGGGGCATGGATTGAAAGTTATGAGATGGCTATGGAGCTGCTAGAGGTTAGTGATGAGGCGATGGCTAAATATTTCACCATGATGCTGGATGGAACGGCCCGTTCTTGGTTAAAGGGTTTGCCACCCAACTCCATTAGTTCATGGGCAGAGCTAAAAGCCCGTTTCATCCAGAACTTCAAAGATACTTGCAAGCAGTCTATGTCAATTGTGGATCTGACAAATTGTAAGCAGGAAGAAGGTGAATCTACGACTCATTGGGTGCGCCGGGTGAAGGATATAATACATTCGTCTGACAAGATGGATGCCGGCTCAACAGTTCTCATGCTGGAGAAGAATTGCCGCTTTGAGCCTCTGAGACAGAAGCTGGGGCGCCTTAAGCGTGATTGCAACGATATGGGGACGCTGATGGCGGCTTTAGTCAAGTATGCCGATTCTGATAGTACCAAGGATCCCGCGTCTGATGAGGAAAAGATAGGGAAGGGAAAGAAGAACGGCAATGGAAAGGGTCAGCAGCATAACCCGGCGAGTCAAGGAGGCAATAAGCGTAAGGCGGACAGTAACCCGGAATTTGTGGCCTATGCATAGGGTAACAATCAGAAGCGCAAGGGAAAGCCACCCCAGTTTGGTGGGTCAGGTCCGTCTCTCGAGCAACTACTCAATGAACCCTACCCGAAACACGGTACCTGGGAACGACCATCGACTCATTTATGGAAGGATTGTGCAATCATGAAAGCTTTCAAGAATTCTAACACATTTGATGGCAATCAAGGCCCAGGCGGCGGTTCAGGAGCCGGCGGCTTTCATGGCCCGGGCGGTGATTCAGGATCTGGTTTTCAGGGAAACCAGGGTGGTTATAATCAATAGCAGTCTGGTCAAAGAGGTCAGCAGCAGCAGCAGTCAGGTTATCAGAGCCATCCGAAACAGTTAAGCAGTGGGCAGTATCACGTGTTCACCACAAGTTTGTGTAAACGTGATCAGAAAATTCATAAGAGGGATGTGAATTCTGTTGAACCGGCAGTCCCTCGTTACTTGAGGTGGTCGGAAAAGCCTATTGTCTGGAGCAGGGAGGATCACCCTCCCCGGGTTGATAATTCGGGTCAACTGGCCCTAGTGGTGGCACCGCAAGTTGGTGGTTATAAGTTTACTAAAGTGCTCATGGATGGAGGTAGCAGCATCAACATCTTCTATTACGAGACCTTTCGGCGCATGGGATTAACTGACAAGAATTTAAAGACTTCCAACACCGTCTTCCATGGAGTGGTGCCCGGTAAGTCGGTGTATCCTGTGGGGAAGATTGAGCTAGATGTGGCCTTCGGAGACGAGCATGATTCTAGGGCGGAAAAGTTAACTTTTGAGGTGGTCAAAATCAAGAGTCCATATCACACTTTGTTCGGGCGGCCAGCCTATGCCAAATTCATGGCACGGCCGTGTTATGTTTATCTACAGCTCAAGATGCCGGGTTACAAGGGTACCATCACTGTGCATGGAAGCCGAAAGGTGGCCCTGGAGTGTGAAGAGGGTGATGCGGCTTACGCCGAGTCTGTCTGTGCAGCAGAGGAGCTCAAATTTTATCAAGATAACGTTGACCCGGCAGATATGACTTCTCTCAAGAAGCCGACTACGGAGCATGACCCAGCCATGAAGTTTAAATCGGCTGCAGAGACTAAGCTTATTGATTTCACACCAGGCGATTCATCTAAGCAATTCAGCATCAGTGCCAACTTGGATCCTAAATAGGAAAGCGCGCTCATCGAGTTCATCCGTGAGAACCGGGAGATCTTTGCATGGAAACCTTCTGACATGCCAGGTGTACCGAGAGAACTCGTTGAGCACACTCTTAATATTGATCCGAAGTATAAGCCGGTCAGGCAATTTCTGTGGCGATTCAATGAAGAGCGACGAAAAGCTATAGGAGAAGAGGTCGCCCGGCTCTTGGCGGCTGGGTTTATTGTTGAAGTTTTTCACCCAGAATGGTTGGCTAACCCGGTGCTTGTACTCAAGAAAAATTGCACCTGGCGGATGTGTGTGGATTACACGGACCTAAATAAGGCTTGTCCGGCTGATCCTTTTGCTCTCCCCCGTATTGATCAAATCATTGATGCTACGGCAGGTTGTGCGCGTTTGAGTTTTTTGGATGCTTATTCTGGCTATCATCAGATCAAGATGGCAGTTAAGGACCAGGAGAAAACGGCCTTCATCACCCCGTTCGGAGCCTTCTGCTATGTGTCTATGCCGTTTGGGCTCAAGAGTGCCCAGGCGACTTATCAACGATGTGTACAGAATTGTCTTCACGATCAGATTGGGCGCAATGTTCATGCTTATGTGGATGACATATTAGTGAAATCCAGAGAGGCGGAAACCTTGATATCTGATATCAGAGAAACCTTTGACAATCTCCGGGTTTACAAAATGATGCTTAACCCGGAGAAGTGTGTATTTGGTGTGCCTGCAGGCAAGCTTTTGGGATTCTTGGTCTCAAACAGGGGCATCGAGGCTAATCCGGAAAAGATTAAGGCAATCACTTCTTTGGCTAAACCGGCATGTATTAATGATGTTCAGCGATTGGCGAGTCGTGTTGCCACTTTGAGCCGGTTCATAAGCCGGTTAGGTGAGAAGGCCCTACCGCTGTACCAATTAATGAAGAAGGCAGACACCTTTGTCTGGAGTGATGCCGCTAAGGATGCTTTTGAGGATTTGAAGAGGCAGTTATCTGAACCGCTGGTTCTTGCGGCTCCCATTGACAAAGAGCCTTTGCTGTTATATGTGGCTGCTAATTCACGAGCTGTCAGTGTGGCGATTGTGGTAGAGCGCAAGAAGGCTGGTAAGGAACACCCGGTTCAACGGCCGGTTTATTATGTTAGTGAGGTACTCATCGAGTCAAAGCAAAGATATCCTCATTGGCAGAAACTTGTTTACAGGGTGTTCATGGCAAGCCGGAAGCTGAAGCAATACTTCCAAGGTCACCCTATCACTGTGGTAAGTTCTGCCCCCTTGGGAGACATTATTCAGAACAGAGAGGCTACAGGACGAGTCGCCAAATGGGCCATCGACCTCGGGCCTCATGGTCTGAAGTACGCGCCGCGCACTGCCATTAAGTCCCAAGCTTTAGTGGATTCCATCAACGACTGGACAGAGCTACAGGCACCTAAGGAGAAGCCCGATAACACTTATTGGATTATTCACTTTGATGGGTCCAGACAGTTGGAAGGCTCGGGGGCTGGGGTTGTATTAACTTCCCCTCGGGGTGACAAATTTGGTTATGTGCTCCGGCTTATGTTTCCTTGCACTAACAATGCAGCTGAGTATGAGGCCTTGCTCCATGGTCTCCGGATGGCCAAAGAGATGAACTTGAGCCGGGTAAGATGCTTAGGAGACTCAGACCTTGTGGCTCAACAGGTGTCAGGCAAGTGGGACTCTAAAGATCCGCTCATGGCGGCTTACCGTCGTGAAGTCGATGCTATGGCTGGATATTTCAAGGGTTACGTAGTGGAACACATTGATCGAAGGAAGAATGAGGCGGCGGATGCCTTAAGATGGCTGGGGTCTCAGCGTAAGCCGGTGACGCCTAACACATTTCTTGATGTTTTGCATAATCCTTCTGTTAAGTTACCTACAGAAGAAGATCTGGCAATACTAGACCAAGAGGCACAACTGGTGGCGGCTCTCCACGTTACCCCGGATTGGACAGTGCCTTATTTGGCTTACATGACCCGGGGAGAGTTGCCAGAGGACGAGACCTTGGCAAGACAAATCATCCGGCAGTCCAAGTCCATGACAATTGTCGATGGCGAGTTACATCATTACAGCGTCACTGGAGTGATTCAACGTTGCGTGTCACCTGCAGAGGGTCAGGAGATCCTTCGAGAAATTCATGAAGGTGATTGTGGTCATCACGCTGGCTCAAAATCTCTTCTGGCCAAAGCCTTCCGTCATGGGTTCTATTGGCTGACGGCTCATGCTGATGCGGAAGACCTGGTCAGTAAATGTGACGGATGTTAGAAATTCTCACGACGAGCCCACGTGCCGGCTCAAGAGTTAAGGATGATTCCAATTACCTGGCCGTTTGCAGTCTGGGGGCTTGATATGGTCGGGCCTTTCAAGAGATCTACGGATAAAAAGACTCACCTCTTGGTGGCAGTTGACAAGTTCACAAAGTGGGTGGAGGCGGAGCCAGTCAGTAAGTGTGATGCAGCCACAGCAGTCCAGTTTACGAAAAAGGTGATTTTTCGCTTTGGTTTTCCACACAACATCATAACTTATAATGGTACTAATCTTTCCAAAGGAGCTATGGAAGAGTTCTGTCAACGAGAGCATATCCGGCTTGACGTTTCAGCTGTAGCTCACCCTCAATCAAATGGCCAAGCAGAATGAGCCAATCAAGAAATCTTGAAGGGTATCAAGCCCCGGCTCTTGGTCCCTTTACAGCGGACGCCGGGTTGTTGGGTGGAGGAGTTACCTTCTGTACTCTGGAGCATCAATACTACCCCTAACACATCAACGGGTCACACGCCTTTCTTTATGGTGTATGGAGTAGAGGCGGTCCTGCCAAGTGACATCCGTCACGATTCACCCTATGTGGCGGCTTATGTTGAGGAAGACAATGAAAAAGCTCGGCAAGATGCACTTGACCTATTGGATGAAGAGCGATACTTGGCAATAGCCCGATCGGCGATTTACCAGCAAGACCTGCGTCGCTACTGAAGGAAATATGCCCTAGAGGCAATAATAAAGTTATTTTTTTATATCAAGATAAATGTTTGTTATTCATGCTAGAATTGTATTAACCGGAAACATAATACATGTGTGAATACATAGACAAACAGAATGTCACTAGTATGCCTCTACTTGACTAGCTCGTTAATCAAAGATGGTTATGTTTCCTAACCATGAACAAAGAGTTGTTATTTGATTAACGAGGTCACATCATTAGTTGAATGATCTGATTGACATGACCCATTCGATTAGCTTAGCACCCGATCATTTAGTATGTTGCTATTGCTTTCTTCATAACTTATACATGTTCCTATGACTATGAGATTATGCAACTCCTGTTTGCCAGAGGAACACTTTGTGTGCTACCAAACATCACAACGTAAATGGGTGATTATAAAGGAGCTCTACAGGTGTCTCTAATGGTAGATGTTGGGTCGGCGTATTTCGAGAATAGGATTTGTCACTCCGATTGTCGGAGAGGTATCTCTGGGCCCTCTCGGTAATGCACATCACATAAGCCTTGCAAGCATTGCAACTAATGAGTTAGTTGCGGGATGATGTATTACAGAACGAGTAAAGAGACTTGCCGGTAACGAGATTGAACTAGGTATTGGATACCGACGATCGAATCTCGGGCAAGTAACATACCGATGACAAAGGGAACAACGTATGTTGTTATGCGGTCTGACCGATAAAGATCTTCGTAGAATATGTAGGAGCCAATATGGGCATCCAGGTCCCACTATTGGTTATTGACCGGAGATGTGTCTCAGTCATGTCTACATTGTTCTCGAACCGTAGGGTCCGCACGCTTAACATTACGATGATAGTTATTATGAGTTTATGCCTTTTGATGTACCGAAGGTTGTTCGGAGTCCCGGATGTGATCACGGACATGACGAAGAGTCTCGAAATGGTCGAGACATAAAGATTGATGTATTGGAAGCCTATGTTTGGATATGGGAAGTGTTCCGGGTGAAATCAGGATTTTACTGGAGTACCGGGAGGTTACCGGAACCCCCCGGGAACCATATGGGCCTTAGTGGGCTTTAGTGGATAGGTGAAAGGGGCAGCCCAAGATGGGCTATGCGCCTCCCCCCTCCCCTAGTCCTATTAGGACTAGGAGAGGTGGCTGGCCCCCTCTCTCTCTCTCTCTCTTTCCCCCTTGGGAATCCTATTTGGAATAGGATTGGGGGGGGAGTCCTACTCCCGGTAGGAGTAGGACTCCTCCTGCGCCTCCATAGGCTGGCCGCACCCCTCCCCCTTGGCTCCTTTATATACTGAGGTAGGGGGGCACCTCTAGACACACAAGTTGATCCTTGAGATCGTTCCTTAGCCGTGTGCGGTGCCCCCTGCCACTATATTCCACCTCGATCATATTGTAGCGGTGCTTAGGCGAAGCCCTGCGACGGTAGAACATCAAGATCGTCACCACGCCGTTGTGCTGACGAAACTCTTCCTCGACGCTTTACTGGATCGGAGCCCGGGGATCGTCATCGAGCTGTACGTGTGCTAAGAACTCGGAGGTGCCGGAGTAACGGTGCTTGGATCGGTCGGATCGGGAAGACGTACGACTACTTCCTCTACGTTGTGTGATCGCTTCCGCAGTCGGTCTGCGTGGGTACGTAGAAAACACTCTCCCCTCTTGTTGCCGTGCATCACCATGATCTTGTGTGTGCGTAGGAAAATATTGAAATTACTACGTTCCCCAACAGTGGCATCCAAGCCTAGGTTTTATGGTTTGATGTTATATGCACGAGTAGAACACAAGTGAGTTGTGGGCGATATAAGTCATACTGCCTACCAGCATGTCATACTTTGGTTCGGCGGTATTGTTGGACGAGATGACCCGGACCAACCTTACGCGTACGCTTACGCGAGACCGGTTCCCTCGACGTGCTTTGCACACAGGTGGCTTGCGGGCGACTGTCTCTCCAACTTTAGTTGAACCAAGTGTGGCTACGCCCGGTCCTTGCGAAGGTTAAAACGGAGTCTATTTGACAAACTATCGTTGTGGTTTTGATGCGTAGGTGAGATTGGTTCTTGCTTAAGCCCATAGCAGCCACGTAAAACTTGCAACAACAAAGTAGAGGACGTCTAACGTGTTTTTGTAGGGCATGTTGTGATGTGATATGGTCAAGGCATGATGCTGATTTTTATTGTATGAGATGATCATGTTTTGTAACCGAGTTATCGGCAACTGGCAGGAGCCATATGGTTGTCGCTTTATTGTATGCAATGCAATCGTGACGTAATGCTTTACTTTATCACTAAGCGGTAGCGATAGTCGTGGAAGCATAAGATTGGCGAGACGACAACGATGCTACATGAAGATCAAGGTGTCGCGCCGGTGACGATGGTGATCATGACGGTGCTTCGGAGATGGAGATCACATGCACAAGATGATGATGGCCATATCATATCACTTATAATGATTGCATGTGATGTTTATCTTTTTATGCATCTTATCTTGCTTTGATTGACGGTAGCATTATAAGATGATCTCTCACTAAATTATCAAGAAGTGTTCTCCCTGAGTATGCACCGTTGCGAAAGTTCTTCGTGCTGAGACACCACGTGATGATCGGGTGTGATAGGCTCTACGTTCAAATACAACGGGTGCAAAACAGTTTCACATGCGGAATACTCAGGTTATACTTGACGAGCCAAGCATATACAGATATGGCCTCGGAACACGGAGACCGAAAGGTCGAGCGTGAATCATATAGTAGATATGATCAACATAGCGATGTTCACCAATGAAACTACTCCATCTCACGTGATGATCGGACATGGTTTAGTTGATTTGGATCATGCGATCACTTAGAGGATTAGAGGGATGTCTATCTAAGTGGGAGTTCTTAAGTAATTTGATTAATTGAACATAAACTTATCATGAACTTAGTACCTGATAGTATCTTGCTTGTTTATGTTTGATTGTAGATAGATGGCTCGTGCTGTTGTTCCGTTGAATTTTAATGCGTTCCTTGAGAAAGCAAAGTTGAAAGATGATGGTAGCAATTACACGGACTGGGTCCGTAACTTGAGGATTATCCTCATTGCTGCTCAAAAGAATTACGTCCTAGAAGCACCGCTGGGTGCCAGGCCTGCTGCTGGAGCAACACCAGATGTTATGAACGTCTGGCAAAGCAAAGCTGATGACTACTCGATAGTTCAGTGTGCCATGCTTTACGGCTTAGAATCGGGACTTCAACGACGTTTTGAACGTCATGGAGCATATGAGATGTTCCAGGAGTTGAAGTTAATATTTCAAGCAAATGCCCGGATTGAGAGATATGAAGTCTCCAATAAGTTCTATAGCTGCAAGATGGAGGAGAATAGTTCTGTCACTGAACATATACTCAAAATGTCTGGGTATAATAATCACTTGATTCAGATGGGAGTTAATCTTCCAGATGATTGCGTCATTGACAGAATTCTCCAATCACTGCCACCAAGCTACAAGAGCTTCATGATGAACTATAATATGCAAGGGATGAACAAGACTATTCCCGAGCTCTTCGCAATGCTGAAAGCTGCGGAGGTAGAAATCAAAAAGGAGCATCAAGTGTTGATGGTTAACTAGACCACTAGTTTCAAGAAAAAGGGCAAAGGGAAGAAGAAGGGGAACTTCAAGAAGAACAGCAAGCAAGTTGCTGCTCAAGAGAAGAAACCCAAGTCTGGACCTAAGCCTGAAACTGAGTGCTTCTACTGCAAGCAGACTGGTCACTGGAAGCGGAACTGCCCCAAGCATTTGGCGGATAAGAAGGATGGCAAGGTGAACAAAGGTATATGTGATATACATGTTATTGATGTGTACCTTACTAATGCTCGCAGTAGCACCTGGGTATTTGATACTGGTTCTGTTGCTAATATTTGCAACTCGAAATATGGACTACGGATTAAGCGAAGATTGGCTAAGGACGAGGTGACGATGCGCGTGGGAAACGGTTCCAAAGTCGATGTGATCGCGGTCGGCACGCTACCTCTACATCTACCTTCGGGATTAATATTAGACCTAAATAATTGTTATTTGGTGCCAGCATTGAGCATGAACATTATATCTGGATCTTGTTTAATGCGAGACGGTTATTCATTTAAATCAGAGAATAATGGTTGTTCTATTTATATGAGTAATATCTTTTATGGTCATGCACCCCTAAAGAGTGGTGTATTCTTATTGAATCTCGAGAGTAATGATACACATATTCATAATGTTGAAGCCAAAAGATGCAGAGTTAATAATGATGGTGCAACTTATTTGTGGCACTGCCGTTTAGGTCATATCGGTGTAAAGCGCATGAAGAAACTCCATACTGATGGACTTTTGGAACCACTTGATTATGAATCACTTGGTACTTGCGAACCGTGCCTCATGGGCAAGATGACTAAAACACCGTTCTCCGGTACTATGGAGAGAGCAACAGATTTGTTGGAAATCATACATACAGATGTATGTGGTCCGATGAATATTGAGGCTCGTGGCGGATATCGTTATTTTCTCACCTTCACAGATGACTTAAGCAGATATGGGTATATCTACTTAATGAAACATAAGTCTGTAACATTTGAAAAGTTCAAAGAATTTCAGAGTGAAGTTGAAAATCATCGTAACAAGAAAATAAAGTTTCTACGATCTGATCGTGGAGGAGAATATTTGAGTTACGAGTTTGGTGTACATTTGAAAAATTGTGGAATAGTTTCGCAACTCACGCCACCCGGAGCACCACAGCGTAATGGTGTGTCCGAACGTCGTAATCGTACTTTACTAGATATGGTACGATCTATGATGTCTCTTACTGATTTACCGCTATCGTTTTGGGGATACGCTCTAGAGACGGCCGCATTCACGTTAAATAGGGCACCATCAAAATCCGTTGAGATGACGCCTTATGAACTGTGGTTTGGGAAGAAACCAAAGTTGTCGTTTCTGAAAGTTTGGGGCTGCGATGCTTATGTGAAAAAGCTTCAACCTGATAAGCTCGAACCCAAATCGGAGAAATGTGTCTTCATAGGATATCCAAAGGAAACTATTGGATACACCTTCTATCACAGATCCGAAGGCAAGACTTTTGTTGCTAAATTCAGAAACTTTCTGGAGAAGGAGTTTCTCTCGAAAGAAGTGAGTGGGAGGAAAGTAGAACTTGACGAGGTAACTGTACCTGCTCCCTTATTGGAAAGTAGTACATCACAGAAAACTGTTTCAGTGACACCTACGCCAGTTAGTGAGGAAGTTAATGATGATGATCATGAAGCTTTAGATCAAGATACTACTGAACCTCGTAGATCAACCAGAGTGAGATCCGCGCCAGAGTGGTACGGTAATCCAGTTCTGGAAGTCATGCTACTAGATCATGATGAACCTACGAACTATGAAGAAGCGATGGTGAGCCCAGATTCCGCAAAGTGGCTTGAAGCCATGAAATCCGAGATGGGATCCATGTATGAGAACAAAGTATGGACTTTGGTTGACTTGCCCGATGATCGGCAAGCAATTGAGAATAAATGGATCTTCAAGAAGAAGATTGACGCCGACGGTAATGTTACTGTCTACAATGCTCGACTTGTCGCGAAAGGTTTTCGACAAGTTCAAGGGGTTGACTATGATGAGACCTTCTCACCTGTAGCGATGCTTAAGTCTGTCCGAATCATGTTAGCAATTGCCGCATTTTATGATTATGAAATTTGGCAAATGGATGTCAAAACTGTATTCCTGAATGGATTTCTGGAAGAAGAGTTGTATATGATGCAACCGGAAGGTTTTGTCGATCCAAAGGGAGCTAACAAAGTGTGCAAGCTCCAGCGATCCATTTATGGACTGGTGCAAGCCTCTCGGAGTTGGAATAAACACTTTGATAGTGTGATCAAAGCATTTGGGTTTATACAGACTTTCGGAGAAGCCTGTATTTACAAGAAAGTGAGTGGGAGCTCTATAGCATTTCTGATATTATATGTGGATGACATATTACTGATTGGAAATGATATAGAATTTTTGGATAGCATAAAGGGATACTTGAATAAGAGTTTTTCAATGAAAGACCTCGGTGAAGCTGCTTACATATTAGGCATAAAGATCTATAGAGATAGATCAAGACGCTTAATTGGACTTTCACAAAGCACATACCTTGACAAGATTTTGAAAAAGTTCAAAATGGATCAAGCAAAGAAAGGGTTCTTGCCTGTGTTACAAGGTGTGAAGTTGAGTCAGACTCAATGCCCGACCACTGTAGAAGATAGAGTGAAAATGAAAGATGTTCCCTATGCTTCAGCCATAGGCTCTATCATGTATGCAATGCTGTGTACCAGACCTGATGTGTGCCTTGCTATAAGTTTAGCAGGGAGGTACCAAAGTAATCCAGGAGTGGATCACTGGAGAGCGGTCAAGAACATCCTGAAATACCTGAAAAGGACTAAGGATATGTTTCTCGTATATGGAGGTGACAAAGAGGTTACCGTAAAAGGTTACGTTGATGCAAGCTTTGACACTGATCCGGACGATTCTAAATCGCAAACCGGATACGTGTTTACATTAAACGGTGGAGCTGTCAGTTGGTGCAGTTCTAAACAAAGCGTCGTAGCGGGATCTACATGTGAAGCGGAGTACATAGCTGCTTCGGAAGCAGCGAACGAAGGAGTCTGGATGAAGGAGTTCATATCCAATCTAGGTGTCATACCTAGTGCATCGGGTCCAATGAAAATCTTTTGTGACAATACTGGTGCAATTGCCTTGGTAAAGGAATCCAGATTTCACAAAAGGACCAAGCACATCAAGAGACGCTTCAATTCCATCCGGGATCTAGTCCAGGTGGGAGACATAGGGATTTGCAAGATACATACGGATCTGAATGTTGCAGACCCGTTGACTAAGCCTCTTCCACGAGCAAAACATGATCAGCACCAAGACTCCATGGGTGTTAGAATCATTACAGTGTAATCTAGATTATTGACTCTAGTGCAAGTGGGAGACTGAAGGAAATATGCCCTAGAGGCAATAATAAAGTTATTTTTTTATATCAAGATAAATGTTTGTTATTCATGCTAGAATTGTATTAACCGGAAACATAATACATGTGTGAATACATAGACAAACAGAATGTCACTAGTATGCCTCTACTTGACTAGCTCGTTAATCAAAGATGGTTATGTTTCCTAACCATGAACAAAGAGTTGTTATTTGATTAACGAGGTCACATCATTAGTTGAATGATCTGATTGACATGACCCATTCCATTAGCTTAGCACCCGATCGTTTAGTATGTTGCTATTGCTTTCTTCATAACTTATACATGTTCCTATGACTATGAGATTATGCAACTCCCGTTTGCCAGAGGAACACTTTGTGTGCTACCAAACGTCACAACGTAAATGGGTGATTATAAAGGATCTCTACAGGTGTCCCCAATGGTAGATTTGGGTTGGCGTATTTCGAGAATAGGATTTGTCACTCCGATTGTCTGAGAGGTATCTCTGGGCCCTCTCGGTAATGCACATCACATAAGCCTTGCAAGCATTGCAACTAATGAGTTAGTTGCGGGATGATGTATTACAGAATGAGTAAAGAGACTTGCCGGTAACGAGATTGAACTAGGTATTGGATACGACGATCGAATCTCGGGCAAGTAACATATCGATGACAAAGGGAACAACGTATGTTGTTATGCGGTCTGACCGATAAAGATCTTCGTAGAATATGTAGGAGCCAATATGGGCATCCAGGTCCTGCTATTGGTTATTGACCGGAGATGTGTCTCAGTCATGTCTACATTGTTCTCGAACCGTAGGGTCCGCACGCTTAACGTTACGATGACAGTTATTATGAGTTTATGCATTTTGATGTACCGAAGGTTGTTCGGAGTCCCAGATGTGATCACGAACATGACGAGGAGTCTCGAAATGGTCGAGACATAAAGATTGATATATTGGAAGCCTATGTTTGGATATCGGAAGTGTTCCGGGTGAAATCGGGATTTTACCGGAGTACCGGGAGGTTACCGGAACCCCCCGGGAACCATATGGGCCTTAGTGGGCTTTAGTGGAAAGGTGAAAGGGGCAGCCCAAGATGGGCTATGCACCTCCCCCCTCCCCTAGTCCTATTAGGACTAGGAGAGGTGGCCGGCCCCCTCTCTCTCTCTTTCCCCCTTGGGAATCCTATTTGGAATAGGATTGGGGGGGGAGTCCTACTACCGGTAGGAGTAGGACTCCTCCTGCGCCTCCATAGGCTGGCCGCACCCCTCCCCCTTGGCTCCTTTATATACTGAGGCAGGGGGCACCTCTAGACACACAAGTTGATCCTTGAGATCGTTCCTTAGCCGTGTGCGGTGCCCCCTGCCACTATATTCCACCTCGATCATATTGTAGCGGTGCTTAGGCGAAGCCCTGCGATGGTAGAACATCAAGATCGTCACCACGCCGTTGTGCTGACGGAACTCTTCCTCGACGCTTTACTGGATCGGAGCCCGGGGATCGTCATCGAGCTGTACGTGTGCTAAGAACTCGGAGGTGCCGGAGTAACGGTGCTTGGATCGGTCGGATCTGGAAGATGTACAACTACTTCCTCTACGTTGTGTGATCGCTTCCGTAGTCGGTCTGCGTGGGTACGTAGACAACACTCTCCCCTCTCGTTGCTTTGCATCACCATGATCTTGTGTGTGCGTAGGAAAATTTTGAAATTACTACGTTCCCCAATGGCTACCACAGCCGCCGGGTTAAGTCCAGAACCTTTCAGGAAGGCGACTTAGTGCTCCGACTCATCCAGGATCAATCTAACATACACAAGCTATCCCCTCCTTGGGAAGGACCCTTTGTGGTCAGCAAGAATCTGAACAATGGATCATACTACCTTATCGACGTTCGAGAGCACAAAGACTCACGTAAGTCGGAGGAGGAGACCCGTCGGCCGTGGAATATCGCCCATCTTCGGCCTTATTATACTTGAGCCGTCAGCTCTAATGTGTATATACTTATACTATGTATATTATATAAAGCAGGACCTCTGTCCTTTTTTCCACTCCCAAAAAAGGTTTATGTGTTTTTCCTTGACAGGTGGTGGAGATAACCAAGGAGAAGCGGATCATATCTGAATCCGGCTTTCCTTTGGTCTGGCTTATGATCATATCTGAATCTAGCCGTTGATCACTTGGGGGCTTCCTGTTCAAACATAGGCCGTATTCGAACCAAAGAGAACATAGCTGTCGATACCCGCTTGATCGGCATACCGCCAAACCCACTTGGGGGCTTCTTGATCATATCTGAATCATAGCTTAACTCCTTTTGGGTCTCACGTGGATCGTATTCGAATCAGCGTCATTAAACAACTCTTATGGTCACTTGGGGGCTTCCTGTTCAAACATAGGTCGTATTCGAACCAAAGAGAACATAGCTGTCGATACCACTTGATTGGCATCGCCACAGCCACTGGGGGCTAACAGATCGTATCCGAATCTTAGCTCAACCCCTTTGGAACGGGTCACCGATCGTATTCGAATCAGAAACCCTTGAATTTTGTTCATCATATTTTACAAGTGCCAACATTAGGTATATTGTGACCCTCTTGAAGATACAATGGAATACATTACAATCTTCCAGAATTAATGTTAGTTACATCAGGTTGTTAAGAACCAGGTGAACTTATATGTGTCAATTTTCAGGAGTTAAGTTTACCCTTAGGGGTTGGTTTATATAAGCCGGAAAAACAGCTGTGAGCACTACAGGGCAATGCAAGGTATTTTTGCAAAGGACATAACAGATTCATACAAACTACAAAGAGAATAATGGCGGCGGCTTATGCAAGTATTAAGGGCCATAAGCACGCGCAAAGGCATAGAATAACTCAAGGTATCTTTTACTTTCTTACAAGAGTCCCCGAGTCTGAATAATGCATTGTTTTCTACGATGACATAAGCAGGTGGTGCCTGACAAGCTACTCTTGGGGTTGACTTGAAGCCCCCGGGTTATCCTTCTCCGTCTCTCCGCCGGCTGCTTTGTCCTGGAAGGATGATGAGGCCCAGTCAATGCCACTCAAGGCTTCAAACTCAGCTTCATCATCTATTAAACCGGTTGGGTCGACTTCAGGAGCAAAGGTGTGCTTACGGGTTGGAGGGATCAAGCTGACATCGTCGTAGTGTGGCATGGGGATTCTCCGGTTCTCCTTGTCATAACCTGGCTGACACTTGGTGAGGTCAGTATCGTTCCCAATAAGAGTAGCCACCGAACGTATATCCTTCACACAGGCGGTGAAATCCTTATCATTAAATACGGTGCCATCTTCCTTTAAACTTGGATACCCAAGAGCAATGTCAGCGGGGTCTAGTTCTGGAAGCCACGCCTTGGCCCGGCTCAATGCGGCTATAGCTCCGGCTCTTGCAGATGCTCGTCTTAACTCTTGGATTCGCTGTGGTAGCACAACAAGCCGCTTCAGCACATCTTGTAGGAGATAAGGAACATCGTTTGATAAAGCCACAACGGCCAGAGCACGTTGTGACCCGGTGTAGAGTTGTTCCACCAGAGTATAAACCGCCTTCAGCTTGATCACCATGTTTTGCTTAAGATTTGTGCTGCTGGGGCCTGCGTTATTAAGCATAAGGTGAGTCAGAGGAGACAACTGAAATGGCCATTCAAGGAGTTTTGCAGTGTTTAAGGTTTGGATAAGTCACTCACCGAAGATTGCTAAAACCATTCGAGATATCTGGCGCTTTAAGTCGGATAGTTAGGCCGTTGCTTCCGCAAGCGATGCCTCTGCTGTCTCGGCCCGGGTCACCAGTGCAGCCTTTTCATCAGCCCAAGTTTTCTTCTCTGATTGAAAATTTTGCTTCAACTTCTCTTTTTCAGAGACGCTGAATTCAAATTTGGAGTTGGACTTTTCAATTTCACTTTCCTGGGTTGCCAGGCGATTCTTCAAATCAGCAATCTCCGATTCAAATTTACTTATGGTGGCCTGCATTGCACCAGATAGTAGTAAAAGTTACGGTAAGTACTATTAAGTCCCAAGCACTTTGCAAGCAAAGATACTTGAAACTTGGGGGCTAATGTATACCGAAGCTTTCTAAATTATTAAGCCGGTCCTGAATATTAAGTCCCAAATACCTTGCAAGCAAAGATTTTTGGCACTTGGGGGCTAATGTATATCGCAAGTTAAAGGTATTGTGTGACATCCGGTTCAATTATTTTTTCTTTAAGCCGGGTAAGTAGCTCTAACAATTTTTCTCAGTCTACAGCATATTTATTCATAAGCAATAGACTTGGGGGCTGGTATAATAAGTGTGATTGAAAGTAAGCTAGCATAAGTCATACCTCAGATTTTTGCTGTATCTGCTTCACCATGTCAATTTCCAGGTCACGACTGCTTTGTACTTGATTGATATAGCCGGAGACAATCTCTCCAATACTCAAATGAGTATAGTCAGCGACATCTAGCTTGGCCTTCCGGCGTTCCACCAATTCCTTTTTAGAACACTTGGCAAGTGCAGACGGCTGTGCCGGCTCAACAAACTGAGTCTTGGGAATTTCAACTTCCTGATCATTTCCCTTGGCGGGGGTAGGAGCCTCCGGGTTACCAGAATCGTTGAGGGTTTGTTCAGTAGGCGGGTCAGAGGAAGATATAGGAACATCATGAGACGGTTGAGGCGGCGGCTCGTGAGCAGAGGCATCAGGAGTAGCTGTGCCCAACTCTGGTTCAGTCACAACCGGCTCTTGGGGCGGCTTATTCTTTTTTGCCCTTTTTCTGGGCTTTACTTGCACACTATGGAAAAGGTAGACAAGTTAAATACAGCAAATGTGAGTAAAATAAAGCATAAGGTACAACAAGTTTATATTACCCGGGAGCAGTTTTGAAGGCTGGCATGTTGGATTGCATAGACTCACCGAAGGAAGGTGAAATATCCTGATAGTTGGAGTCAGAATAATTGAGAGGCTCACAAATGAAGCCTGCCAAAGGAAAAAGAAGGTGTAAATCGGAGATAACCTCAGTCTGGCGTTTCCTGGTCACATCAGGTAAGCCGGAGGAGAGTTCCGCGTCTTTGCTGGTCCGGGTCTGCCTCCGGCTCTCATAATTCTGTCGCTTCAAAAGAAAGTCAGGATCTTGGTAAGCCAGAGGATGTGAAAATCTTACTTTCCGGGTTACCCTTCGAATTTTCTGATGCGACTGAAGCTCGGAGTCGGAGGAGATTACAATTACCTCTTCCTCGACGGGTTGGCTGTTGCCCGTGTCTTCCTGAAAGAAGCTTAGCATCAGTAAGGTAGAAATAAAGGAGAAAGGGAATTTCAAAGGTTACCTCTTCCTCATTATCATCAGCATCATCAAGCTGAAACAGCTCAGAGGCGCTTGGCTTCCTTTTCCTTGAGGTGGTGGGCTTGGTGGTTTTCTTTTCGGCTCTCTTGGCCGCCCTGGTTTTCTTGGCCGCCTCATGATCATATTGCGTGTTCCAGAAGCTATCATTTGCCTGTAAAAGGTTATAACTGGTTATGCGTAAGAATACAGCCTAACATGATAAAACATAACCCGATGGCTGGAAACTTACTGCAGGGGCCGGGTTCTTCTGGCAAAAAGGTAGTAAGCCGAAGCCATTACTATTCACTGTGCCCTCTTTCAACAAGTACTGAGTTGTAGCTTCCACTACGTCATCTGGTAAGTCATCAGGGTTATGACGTTGAGGGTCATTCTTCTCGCCTGAATAATTACACATTAAGCCGGGGCGGCGGCTTAACGGAATTATTCTCCAAGCAATCCAGACTCGGACCAAGTCAATGCCATCTAAGCCGTTCCCTAAAAGAGCTTTAATCCTCTTGATTTTGGGGGTGAGTGGCAGGCGTTTAATAGCTGTCAACTTATCCGGCAGTGGGTGAGTAGGTTCAAGGCGCAATGCGCGGAAGCCGGGCAGTGGATTTTTGCCAGCCGAAGAAGTATCTTGGCAGTAGAACCATGTCTGGTTCCAGTCCTTTGGATGACTCGGCAATTCAGCATAAGGGAACAGGCAGTCTCTCCGCCTTTGAATTGATATGCCACCAAGCTCCAGACTGGGCCCGTTGGCCCGTTCATTCTGTCGGTTCAAATAGAAAAATTCCCTGAACAGGAGTAGGCTGGGTTCTTCTCCAAGGTAAACCTCATAGAAAACTTGAAAGTTGCAGATATTTGACACGGAGTTGGGCCTGATGTCTTGAGGTCTTAAGTCAAAGAAGTGCAAAACATCTCTAAAGAATTTTGAACCGGGAGGAGCAAATCCCCGGCTCATGTGATCGGTAAAAATGATCACCTCCCCTTCCTTGGGTTCAGGTTTCTCTTCAGACGGGTCAGGAGCACGATAAGACATGACGTCCTTCTTGGGTAGATGGCCAGACTTCACAAACTCTGACAGTTTGCTCTCCATAACAATGGATGGGACCCAGTTGCAGGTAATCGGAGTTTTAACAGCTTTAGGTGCCATTGAGTAAATTGAAGCCTACAACAAGATAAAGGAAATTTTCCGGTTTATTATAACCCAGAGAATAAGTATTATTGGGTTGTCTGAGATGGCGGCTTAAGTAGGGGCCTAATGACATACAGGTGGTTGTGTGATAATGTTTAAACAGCTGCAAGTATTAAAGATGATGAAAATTGTCTTAAGTCGCCAAAAGCAGGCAGTGCTGACAGTCAGTATTATCTTAAATCGGTCACATGAACTACTATGGCTGAAATAGAGTCGACAGATGCCGTTTTTTGGCTAAGTGTGGAACAAACATGTTTCACAAGTTGCAGCTATTATTTTGGATCAAACGGTCGTTCTGAAAAGAAAAATTTCTAGACCTAAAACCAATGCAGAGAAGTTCATACACTCGAAAGAGGCCTTTAAACAAGGGAAATGAGATCTATTTCAATTCGAGATGGGTGCGGAACAGCCACCGCAGTAGTTCTAACTGTCTAAAGATCAAAAAGGAGAACTGAAGAGGAAAACTATCAAGGGTTTGCAACGGGCGGGATGAACACCGACGAACTCGGGAGGCCGCAATGCAGATCTAAAAGCAGGGAAGGAAAAGGACTTACGGATGCAAAGCTGTTGCAGGGTTCCGTCGCGTTTTTCTGGTCAAGTCAGGTTGATGCAGCGGCCTGAGTTGGAGAAGACGAGGAAATCTGCGGCGGCGGCAGAGCTCGAGCGGCAGAGAAACAGTGCGAGGAGGAAGACGACCGAGGAAGGAGAATGGGAAAGACCTAGGTCGCACCTATTTATAAGGAAGGGCCGACTGAGACGGCGCGAGAAACGAGGGGACCGAACATCATTATCCAGCGATCCTGACGCCTCGTTTTTCGGAATGGTCAGTAAAGGCAAAGATCCGTTGGAAGATATGATGGAGTAAAATATGAATTTAATTGAAGATGATGTCACAACGGGTTAACGCGGATCCAGAAGATGACGTCACGGCGGGTTAAAACCTTTGCGCAGATAAGAAGACTGAAGGCTTGTTTCTTAAGGTATTTTAAGATTGACATGAACCGGTTCAAATCAATCTGGGGCCTAATGTTGGGGATATAACTATTTGTGTAAGCCGCCCAGGAGGGGCCGGGTTATGCAAAGAAGGACTCATCAGAAGAAGCCCAAGATCAAGCATGAAGATGGCGGTTCAATAAAGGGTCTAAAGCCCACAGGCGACTTAAGGCCCATAGTGGTAAACCGCCATGATGGCATGACTTGTATCATAAGGTAGAATTAACTAGTCACCGAGCCGGAGACTATCTATGAGTCGGCCGGAACTCTGTAGGCCGCAGGGCGTCAACCCGTGTATATAAGGGGACGACCCGCCGGCGGCTTAGGGCAGAAATAACTCATCGAGAGCCAGGCATAGCGTATCTCACTCCCTGGTCATCGAAACCTCAAGCAATACCAACCCAACTAGACGTAGGCCTTCCTGCACCGTAAGGGGCTGAACTAGTATAAACCTCTCGTGTCCTTTGTCCCGATTAACCCCTTTAAGCTTCCTAGTTGCGATGGCTCCACGACTAAGTCCTTGCAAGAGGACATCTGCCGTGACAATTCCACGACAATTCCTGCAGTTTCATATAGCGCATAATAAAGCACATACACCTGCACGGATGTGTCTCGCTGTTTGTATCTCAACTCCATTTAGCCACGTCCCAAACAACGTGTTGATACTAGTAGGAGGAGCAATGTTAAACGCTACATGGATAGACCACCATAAAACAATGGCCATCGGGCAATCAAGAAAGAGGTGTTTGATAGATTCATCATGATCACATAAGCTACATCTTCGAGATCCGGTCCAGTTGCATTTTGTCAAGTTGTCCTTAGTGAAAATTACTTGTTTGTGGACAACCCACGTAAACACTTTAATCCATAAGGGCACTTTGACCTTCAAATATGCAAAGATCGAGGGAGGGAAACTGAATTGATTAAATCCAAATACATGGATTTCACTGAAAACACTTCATTCTTGGTTAGTTTCCAATGTACCTGATCCGGCTGTTGAGAAAGGTGGACATCCATCAATCTTCTCCCAAGATGGATCCATTTCCCAACGGTTTCCCGCTAGCGTCCTTCTGAATTGAATGTTTAGAGGGTTTAACTGTAATACTGTTGCAACATATGCATCTCTATGCTGAACAATATTATAGAGAGAAGTACACTGGATAGGGAGAGGCGTCTCCCCTAGCCATGTATCTTCTGAGAATCTCGTGGAATTACCATTACCAACGATAAACTTTGTCCTATTGAAAAAGGCTAATTTCACTCTCAGTAGTCCTTTCCAAAAAGGAGAATCAGTCGGTCTGATCGTCAACTGTGCTAAGGTCTTAGTGTTAAGGTACTTATGACGCAGGATCTGGGCCCATGTGGCATGGGTCTCTATGGATAACTTATACAACCACTTGCTGAGTAAGCATCTGTTCTTCACCTCTAGATTTTCAATTCCAAGACCACCTTGGTATTTTGGCCTACAAATGACATCCCATTTAGCGAGTCGGTATTTTCGTTTTAACTCGTCACTCTGCCAAAAGAAACTCGATCGATAGAAGTCCAATCTTTTTCGTACCCCTACTGGGATATCAAAGAAGGACAGTAGAAACATTAGCATACTCCTGAGCATCCAATTAATGAGAATTAGTCAGCCTCCGTATGACATGAGCTTGCCCTTCCATCAACTTAGTTTCTTTTCAAATCGATCTTCAATGCACTTCCATTCTTTGTTAGAGAGCTTGCGATGGTGAATCGGTATGCCCAGGTATCACTGGTAGAAAAAGGGCCTACAGTCTCGGTTCGTAAGGGCCTTTAGTCCCGGTTCCTGAACCGGGACTAAAGTGTCGGTACTAATACCTTCCCCCTTTAGTCCCGGTTCAATCCAGAACCGGGACTAAAGCCCCTCCACGTGGGCAGTGCGCAAAGCCCAGTCAGGAGACCCTTTGGTCCCGGTTGGTGGCACCAACCGGGACCAATAGGCATCCACACGTCAGCTTTTCTGTGGCTGGGGTTTTTGTTTTTTTTTTGAAGGGGGGGGGGGGGGTGGGGGGTTTTGGGGGGTTAATTTAGGTGTTTCATATATTGTGTTAGCTAGCTACAATTAATATAGAGAAGTGTCCTCTCTTATGTCCGTGCTTGGTCGACGCTACGTACTATACATACGTATAGAGAGGACTAGACACGCTAGCTAGCTAGTAAAGCAAACGAAGGAAACAGAAGATCGTCATGAACATATATGCATACAGAGAGAAGTGATATCGACCACCTCTCCTTCTCCGAGAGATTAGTCGAACAACAAGTTCTCATATATCTATCTGACACTACCGGCTACATATATACAATAATTATCTCTTACAAATATAATCATACGGACTCAGGGTTCACATAGAATTATCCGTCTTCAGGGATCACGTGGTCAAGAAAGAATGCCGCCAATTCCTCTTGAATTGCTCGCATGCGAGCTGGTGCTAGGAGTTCATCCCGCTTCCGAAACATCTAATTTGAAGAAGGGGGTCAATACATATATATATGAATGAATGAAACTCAACACAAATGATGGTAATAAAATAAAATTGTGAATGTTGTTATTTACGTACTTCATATTGTTCGTTAGAGTACCCGCCCCGCTCACACGTCGTGTGGCGGATGGACTCGCAGATGTAGTATCCACAGAAATCTTTCCCTTGTTCCTGCCACAACCACTTTACAAGAAATAGAGGTCAATCAAACTGATAAGCAAGAATGCTAAATGGTATTGATGAAACTAGAGCTTGAATCACTAGGAGATGCGCGGAACATGCTACTATAGTACTTACTTTCGGGTGTCTAAATTCCAGCTCCTTCGGCAGTCCCGGAACTTTTTTGGTGAATCTTCTCCAAACCCTGCCGGACAAAGAAAACAATTACTTGATATCAGGAAATGAACAAAGTTGCTGATATGGTGGATAATGATCGATTTAACTTACTTCTTGAGGATTTCAGTCATGTCTGCATAGTCCTGGGGATCTTTTCGTTTTGAGTCTAAGACGGTTACTAGTCCCTGCTCAAGCTTAATCTCTAGGAGAATATAGTGGTAACTGCACACGCATGCATAACTCATCAATTACATTACTATAACCTTGACTAATATATATATATATATATATATAAGGGAAACCGAATATGCAGAAGACAGTAACACTCACTTGAAGTTGTAAGGAAAGAGTATTATATCTTTGTTTTGATTTATTACGAACGATTGTAGCAAGTTGGCCTCGGTAGCTGCAGCATGAAGTTTAACCTGAATTGCATCTATGAGATATGTGTTAATGAACCCAATATCACCGACTTGTCTTTTCTTCAATTCGACGATCTTCAATCTGCATAATATAGTGAGGATGATTATAAATACATGCAATGAAAGAGCTAAGCTATATAGAGAAACTTAATGACAGAAGTAGTACTACTTACAGACAGTAGCAGGCGACCGTTGTTTTATCGAGGGCCAATTGATTGAAAAACTGATAGAACTCCTCAAATGGAATAGGCAACAGATCAATTCCATCAAGGTCATGCTCCTTTTTAACTTTCACATACAAAGTACTACTCCCCCCAGAGTCTCTGCAGATTTTCAAGTACCAATCATGCAATCTTCGCATCATCGTTGATAGAGATCTTTCATCTTTGACGAGAGGCTTCCCGTACTCGTATCTTTGCATCTGCATCTCCATGGGTTCATAATGTACTTCGTCGGGCAGGTAATCTGCAAGATTGCTATAACCGGGCACCATCCTCGGATCATTAGCGACGTTGTGGCTAGGCACCTTGAGTGGGGGGCATGATTGCTTCGCTTGTTTGCCAAGCTGGGCAATTTGTTTCCCAGCTCGTCGTTCTTTCAGCCTTTGATCACTGACAGTACTTCCCGACCGCTCCGCTTCGGCAAATTCCTTTCCAATAATGCGGTCATAGTTTCCTTTCGGCGGATCAGACTTCGGTGGTTTTGTCAGGGCAGCCAGAGTGCGCTTCACTTTCACCCGATCTACCTTCTCCTCCGTAGGTGGATGTTTCTTTGCTTTCACCCCTTCAAATAATTTCCTCACTTCTTCTCGCGCGATCTCGGCGTTCTCCTCCTGGGTCCTCTCTTATGGTAACTTCTCTGGAGTCTTCAGAGAAGGACCGAATCTGTATGTCCTCCCGCCTCTGGTTGTACTGCTAGACGCCGACAGAGCAGACGAAGTGGTTGTCTTCTTTACTTGCTTAAGAGGCGGAGGAGAAGGACTACGACCCCCCGGAGCAGCTGGAGCGGCGGCAGGTCTCTTCCGCCCTTGCTGACGAGGCGGAGAAGGAGGAGGCTGGCTGCTCGGGCGTGTCGGCGCAGGCGGAGACGGAGGTGGAGTGCCGCCACGCGCCAGAGAAGGAGCCGGCCGAGGGCCCTGATCATCACTCGCCGGAGGAGGAGGCGGTGGAGGAGGCGGAGTGCCCTGACTCGCCGGAGGAGGAGGAGGAGGCGGAGGCGTCCAGTTCGGAAGGTTGATGAGGTCCTTCCGCCATAGGCATGGAGTCTTCAGAGCAGACCCCAGCCGAGTCTCCCCTTCACCGGTAGGGTGGTCAAGCTGGAGGTCCTCAAATCCCTCCGTTATCTCATCCACCATCACCCTAGCATATCCTTCTGGAATCGGCCGGCAGTGAAAAGTTGCGCCGGGTTCAGTAGGATAAATAGAGCCAACAGCCGCCTTGACCTTCAAATTCATCCATTGCGTCATAAGGTGGCAATTTTGAGACTCCGTTATAGCATCCACAGGATAGCTTGCAGGAGCTGTCAAGGCATGCTCCGGCTGAAGCAGCTTGGTGGAAGCCACGCTGCTTCTGCGCTGAGATGGCGGGGTAGCTTCGGGGGAGGCTTCGGCAGTACGTTTGCTGCGATTTGCTTCTCGTTCCTCTATCGCTTGTACCCTTGCGTGCAGCGCCTGCAGTTCAGTCTGCTGCACTTTTTTCCTCCTCTCATGGGATTTGTAACTACCTGCGTCCGGAAACCAAACCTTCCATGGAACGGAGCCTGGCATGCCTCGTGTCCGTCCAGGGTGCTCAGGATTCCCGAGGGCCATTGTGAGCTCGTCGTGCTCTCTGTCTGGAAAGAACGTCCCTTCCTGCGCTGCTTCGATATACTGCTTAAGCTTACTGACTGGTATGTCCATTTGTTCGTTCGTCCAAATACACTTCCCTATTTCAGGGTCCAAGGTTCCGCCAGCCCCGAAGAACCAAGTCCGGCAACGGTCTGGCCAGTTATTTGTCTCTGGTTCGATCCCTTTATGAACCAGATCATTCTCAACCTTGGACCACTTAGGCCGGGCTACGAGGTAGCCACCTGACCCCGTGCGATGGTGAAGCTTCTTCTTCGCAGAATTTTGCTTGTTTGTCGCTCACATCTTCTGACTCTTTTCCGATGTCTTGTAGGCCACAAATGCGGGCCAGTGATCTCTGATCTTCTCATATCTGCCCTTGAATTCTGGTGTCTCTTTTTTATCGACAAACCTATTCAGCTCTTTCTTCCACCTCCTGAATAGATCTGCCATCCTCTTCAGAGCAAAAGACTTGATTAATTTCACTTTAATTGGGTTCTCTGGATTATCCTCTGGCGGTAGGGTGAAATTTGACTTCAGCTCAGTCCAAAGATCATTTTTCTGCATATCATTGACATAAGACACCTCAGGGTCTTCTGTAGCCGGCTTAAACCATTGCTGGATGCTTATCGGGATCTTGTCCCTAACCAGAACCCCGCACTGAGCAACAAATGCGCTCTTTGTCCAGAGGGGTTCAATAGGTTGGCCGTCGGGCGCGATTGCTGTGATCTCAAGCTTTTCATCCGAGCTCAACTTTTTCTTCGGGCCTCGTCTCTTTACCGAAGTTGTGCTCGATCCGGAGGGCTAGAAAAAAGAACAAACACTTAATTAATATGTGTACATACCAAAACAATGAATGCATCAATCAGCTAGTCAGCATAGGCTTAACTAATATATATACCTGGCCGGACTCGGTTCGGTCACCGGAGCCGTCATCACAGTCTCCTTCTTGCACCGGCATTGGGTCACCGGAGCCGTCCTCATGTTCTTCTTCTTGCACCGGCATTAGGTCACCGTAGCCAGCTTGTTCACCCTCTCCTTCCAGACCATCGGTTTCGTTGAGATAGTACGAGACGGCATCACTTCCTTGTGCGATTATCTCCCTCAACAACGCTTCTTTTGTTGCTTCGTCTAGGGCGGTGTCCATAGTTTCTACAAATATTTACAACATGGCAATTATTATTCAAACATGACAGATGGATATATTAGTGCCAAACGTAGAACTAGCTACCTAATCATAGTAAGCTATCGGGAGGGGGTATATATCGACAACGACGACACTACATCTATGTCCCTCGACGACCCGCGTTCCCGATAAAAAAAAGAGGAAGAAGAAGAAAAAAAAGAGGAGAAGAAAGAATAGAGGAGAAGAAGAACTCCTCTATTCTTTCTTCTCCTCGTTTTTCTTCTTCTTCCTCTTCTTTTTTTATCCTCTTCTTCCTCTCATGTTCGAGAGGATCGCCGAGGGGTCGGGAGGTTGCCTAGTGTCAAAGGATTCAACAAAACCATGTCTTCATCATTAGGCGAAAGTAACATGTGCATGATGGTAGGAAGCTCTTCAAAGTTGTTCTGGAACGGAGTCCCAGATAGGATAATTCTCTTTTTGGTACAAAGTTCAGAAAGAGCCTTCCGAATATCGCTATTTGGAAGGCCTTTGCTGAATTCGTACCAAAAGGCGGATTATTCTATCCGGGACTCCATTCAAGAACAACTTTGCAGAACTTCGTACCAACATGCCCTGGTTACTTCCGGCTAATGATGAAGGCATGGATTTCTTCAATACTTTGACACTAGGAAACCTCTCTCGACCCCTCGGCGATCCTCGACCCCTCGAACCCTCGACGACCCTGAAACCCTCGACCCCTAGACGACCCTCTTCTTCCTCTCATGTTCAAGAGGATCGCCGAGGGGTCGGGAGGTTGCCTAGTGTCAAAGGATTCAACAAAACCATGTCTTTATCATTAGGCGAAAGTAACATGTGCATGATGGTACGAAGCTCTTCAAAGTTGATCTGGAACAGAGTCCCAGATAGGATAATTCGCTTTTTGGTACAAAGTTCAGCAAGAGCCTTCCGAATATCGCTATTTGGAAGGTCTTTGCTGAATTCGTACCAAAAGGCGGATTATTCTATCCGGGACTCCATTCCAGAACAACTTTGCAGAACTTCGTACCAACATGCCCTGGTTACTTCCGGCTAATGATGAAGGCATGCATTTCTTCAATACTTTGACACTAGGAAACCTCTCTCGACCCCTCGGCGGTCCTCGACCCCTCGAACCCTCGACGACCCTGAAACCCTCGACCCCTAGACGACCCTCTTCTTCCTCTCATGTTCGAGAGGATCGCCGAGGGGTCGGGAGGTTGCCTAGTGTCAAAGGATTCAACAAAACCATGTCTTCATCATTAGGCGAAAGTAACATGTGCGTGATGGTACGAAGCTCTTCAAAGTTGATCTGGAACGGAGTCCCAGATAGGATAATTCGCTTTTTGGTACAAAGTTCAGCAAGAGCCTTCCGAATATCACTATTTGGAAGGTCTTTGCTGAATTCATACCAAAAGGCGGATTATTCTATCCGGGACTCCATTCCAGAACAACTTTGCAGAACTTCGTACCAACATGCCCTGGTTACTTCCGGCTAATGATGAAGGCATGGATTTCTTCAATACTTTGACACTAGGAAACCTCTCTCGACCCCTCGGCGATCCTCGACCCCTCGAACCCTCGACGACCCTGAAACCCTCGACCCCTAGACGACCCTCTTCTTCCTCTCATGTTCGAGAGGATCGCCGAGGGGTCGGGAGGTTGCCTAGTGTCAAAGGATTCAACAAAACCATGTCTTCATCATTAGGCGAAAGTAACATGTGCATGATGGTACGAAGCTCTTCAAAGTTGTTCTGGAACGGAGTCCCAGATAGGATAATTCGCTTTTTGGTACAAAGTTCAGCAAGAGCCTTCCGAATATCTCTATTTGGAAGGCCTTTGCTGAATTCGTACCAAAAGGCGGATTATTCTATCCGGGACTCCATTCCAGAACAACTTTGCAGAACTTCATACCAACATGCCCTGGTTACTTCCGGCTAATGATGAAGGCATGGATTTCTTCAATACTTTGACACTAGGAAACCTCTCTCGACCCCTCGGCGATCCTTGACCCCTCGAACCCTCAACGACCCTGAAACCCTCGACCCTTGACCCCTTAACGACCCTCGACACTCTACCCTAGTTCCCGACCCTCGACCAATAGAGGAGAAGAAGAAAGGAATAGCTAGAGGAGAAGATCGAAGAAAAAAAAGAAGAAAAAGAAGAGGAGAAGAAGAAAGGAATAGTGGAGAAGAAGAGAAAATATTTTCTCTTCTTCTCCACTATTCCTTTCTTCTTCTCCTCTTCTTTTTCTTCTTTTTTGTTCTTCTTATTTATTTCTGCTCTTCTTTTCCTCTCCTCTTCTTCTTTCTTTCCTCTTCTTATTTTCTTCTTTCCTATCCTTCTTTTTCTAAAATTGTAACTTTTGCATATATAAAACTTTTCTAAAATTGTAACTTTCTATATAAAACTTTCCTATCGGGAAGGGGAGAAGATCGAAGAAAAAAAAGAAGAAAAAAAAGAGGAGAAGAAGAAAGGAATAGAGGAGAAGAAGAAAAAATAGAATTTTTTTTCTATTTTTTCTTCTTCTCCTCTTCCTTTTCTTCCTCTCCTCTTCTTATCCTTTTTCCTCTTCTTTTTTTCTCCTCTTCTTCCCGACCCTCGCCCCCTCGAACACTTGGCGACCCTCGACCCTCTACCCTAGCTAGTTCCCGACCCTCGCCCCCTCGATCCCTCGAACACTCGGCAACCCTCAACCCTCGACCCTCGGCGACCCCCTCCCCCCATGATGTCGAAGTTATCGGGGAGGGGGTATATCGAACCCCCTCATGTCGAAGTTATCTGGTACACACATATACATACATACACATATACACTACACACATGCATACATACACATACATATACATATCTGCATGCACACACATATACACTGCACACACATACACATACATACGCATATATATACACTACACACATGCATACATATATCTCAAAAAAATTAACAGAGGCGGGCGGCGGCGCGGCAGGCGGAGCGCGGCCAGGCGGCGGCGTCGAGGCAGAACACGACGGGCGGCGGCGGCGAACCAGCGGCGGCGCGGCAAGCGGAGCACGTACAGGCAGAGCACGGCGGGCAAAGCACGGCGGGTAGCGGCGTCGGGGCGCGGCAAGAGCACGGTGGGCAACGGCGTCGGGGCGCGGCTGGCGGCGTTGGCAGGGCGCAGCGGGGGGAGAGGAGGAGAGGAGGGGAACGGCACGGCGGCTCACAGTGGGAGCGGGCCGGGAAGGCGTCGGGGTAGGGCTCGACGGCGGCGGCGAGGACGGCGAAGTGGAGCAGCCTGACGGCGTCGGGGCAGGGCTCGGCGGTGGCGGAGGCGACGATGAGGGGCAGTGCTCGGCGGCGGCGACGGCGACGAGGAGGACGAGCAGCCTGGCGGCGTCGGCGATGGGGAATGGAGCAGTTGGCGAAAATTTCACAAGGGTTGTATATATAGCCAGAGCAATGGTCCCGGTTCGTGGCACGAACCGTGACCAATGCCCCCTTTGGTCCCGGTTGGTGCCACGAACTGGGACCAAAGGCCAATTTTCAGCAGCCCAAAGGGCGGGAAGCGGCGGCCTTTGGTCCCGGTTGGTGGCACCAACCGGGACTAAAGGGGGGCATTGGTCACGGTTGGTGCCACGAACCGTGACCAATGCCCCCTTTAGTCCCGGTTGGTGCCACCAACCGGGACCAATGCCCTTGTGCGCCCCGCGCCCAAAAGTTTAGTCCCACATCGCTAGCTGAAGGGCGCCGACACTGGTTTATAAGCGCTGCTCTGCCTCCCCATTCGAGCTCCTCACTAATGCAGGCTTTCGGGCCTAAACCTGCTACTGCCTGTGGGCCTATTGGGCGTCTGCGGGCCTGAATCCTGGCCCATGTATGGTTTCTAGTCGTATTCAGGCCGTGGAGGCCCAGTAGGTGGCATTTTTTTTTGGTTTTTTCTTTTTTATTTCTACATTTTTTTGGTTTTTTATTTTTTTATTTCTACTTAAAACTAAATAATTATAGTTTTTTAGTGATTTCTTTTTGCTTTTAGGTCACAAAAATTATAAACTTTCTGTTAGTGCCATTAGTTTTAAATTTTAAATAGTTTAAATTTGAATTTTTAAAAATTTGTGTGAATCACTAGTTTATGAATAACTTTACTATAAAATTAGAAATTTTTTTCTATTTATTTTTTATTTCTACTTACAACTAAATACTTACAGTTTTTTAGTGATTTCTTTTTGCTTTTAGGTCACAAAAATTATAAACTTTCTATTAGTGCCATTAGTTTTAAATTTTAAATAGTTTAAATTTGAATTTTTAAAAATTTGTGTGAATCACTAGTTTATGAATAACTCTACTATAAAATTAGAATTTTTTTCTATTTATTTTTTATTTCTACTTACAACTAAATACTTACAGTTTTTTAGTGATTTCTTTTTGTTTTTAGGTCACAAAAATTATAAACTTTCTGTTAGTGCCATTAGTTTTAAATTTTAAATAGTTTAAATTTGAATTTTTAAAAATTTGTGTGAATCACTAGTTTATGAATAACTTTACTATAAAATTAGAATTTTTTTCTTCTTTGCTATTTATTTTTTATTTATACTTGCAATTAAATACTTATAGTTTGATTTTAGGTCACACAAATTATATTCTTTTTGCTATTGAAGAATATTATAGTTTTATTTTAGTTGATCATAACATAATATTTTAATTGATTGTTTTTATTTTCATAAAAGTTTTGTAGTTCATTCTGTTTGCTATTAATTCATTCTTTGAGCTAAATGACTCTGAAATTGGAAAGCATTTCAAAATGAACTCTGAAAAGGTTGAAAGTTGGCATGGTATCATCATTTCACCCACATAGCATGTTCCAAAAAGTAGAGAGGGTTACGACAAAAACTTGATGCACTTCATGTACAAAATGGACAATCACTTTCGAAGTATCAAAGTTTCAAACCATAAGACATGAAAGCATTTCAAATGAACTCTGAAAAAGTTGAAAGTTGGCATGGTATCATAATTTCACCCACATAGCATTTGCTTATTGCTGGAGAAAGTCTTCACTTTTTCTTCGCTTGTGTCATTTGCTTATAATTGCGCCGTAACCATGGATAATCTTCATTGTTTATCAGGATGCTTGGGTCAGCCTTGACATTGAAGGGAGGAATTTCATGAAACTTTTCATAATCTTCAGACATGTCTGTCTTGCCGTCCACTCCCAGGATGTCCCTTTTTCCTGAAAGAACTATGTGGCGCTTTGGCTCATCGTATGATGTATTTGCTTCCTTATCTTTTCTTTTTCTCGGTTTGGTAGACATGTCCTTCACATAGATAACCTGTGCCACATCATTGGCTAGGACGAACGGTTCGTCAGTGTACCCAAGATTTTTCAGATCCACTGTTGTCATTCCGTACTATGGGTCTACCTGCTGTACCCCACCGCCTAACAGATTGACCCATTTGCACTTAAACAAAGGGACCTTAAAATCAGGTCCGTAGTCAAGTTCCCATATGTCCACTATGTAACCATAATATGTGTCCTTTCCGCTCTCGGTTGCTGCATCAAAGCGGACACCGCTGTTTTGGTTGGTGCTCTTTTGATCTTGGGCGATCGTGTAAAATGTATTCCCATTTATCTTTAATCCTTTGTAAGTCAATACAGTCAAAGATGGTCCCCTGGACAACAAGTACAACTCATCACAAACAGTGTTGTCGCCTCTGAGACGTGTTTCCAACCAACTGCTGAAAGTCCTGATGTGTTCACATGTAATCCAGTCGTCGCATTGCTCCGGGTGTTTGGAGCGCAGACTGTTCTTGTGTTCATCGACATACGGGGTCACCAAGGTAGAGTTCTGTAGAATTGTGTAGTGTGCTTGAGACCAAGAATATCCGTCCCTGCATATTATTGAGTCTCTTGCAAGAGTGCCTTTTCCAGTCAGTCTCCCCTCATACCGCGATTTAGGGAGACCTATCTTGTTAAGGCCAGGAATGAAGTCAACACAAAACCCGATAACATCCTCTGTTTGATGGCCCATGGAGATGCTTCCTTCTGGCCTAGCGCGGTTACGGACATATTTCTTTAGGACTCCCATGAACCTCTCAAAGGGGAACATATTGTGTAGAAATACGGGCCCCAGGATGACAATCTCGTCGACTAGATGAACTAGGACGTGCGTCATGATATTGAAGAAGGATGGTGGGAACACCAGCTCGAAACTGACAAGACATTACGCCACATCACTCCTTAGCCTTGGTACGATTTCTGGATCGATCACCTTCTGAGAGATTGCATTGAGGAATGCACATAGCTTCACAATGGCTAATCGGACGTTTTCCGGTAGAAGCCCCCTGAATGCAACCGGAAGCAGTTGCGTCATAATCACGTGGCAGTCATGAGACTTTAGGTTCTGAAACTTTTTCTCTGGCATATTTATTATTCCCTTTATATTCGACGAGAAGCCAGTCGTGACCTTCATACTGAGTAGGCATTCAAAGAAGATTTCTTTCTCTTCTTTCGTAAGAGCGTAGCTGGCAGGACCTTTATACTGCTTCAGAGGCATGCCGTCTTTTTCGTGCAAACGTTGCAGGTCCTCCCATGCCTCAGGTGTATCTTTTGTCTTCCCATACACGCCCAAGAAGCCTAGCAGGTTCACGCAAAGGTTCTTCGTCACGTGCATCACGTCGATTGAGGAGCGGACCTCTAGGTCTTTCCAGTAGGGTAGGTCCCAAAATATAGATTTCTTCTTCCACATGGGTGCGTGTCCCTCAGCGTCATTCGGAACAGCTAGTCCACCGGGACCCTTTCCAAAGATTACGTAGTGTAAATCATTGACCATAGCAAGCACGTGACCACCGGTGCGCATGGCGGGCTTCTTCCGGTGATCTGCCTCGCCTTTGAAATGCTTGCCTTTCTTTCGACATTGATGGTTGGTCGGAAGAAATCGACGATGGCCCAGGTACACATTCTTCCTGCATTTGTCCAGGTATATACTTTCAGTGTCATCAAAACAGTGCGTGCATGCGTGGTATCCTTTGTTTGTCTGTCCTGAAAGGTTACTGAGAGCGGGCCAATCGTTGATGGTCACGAACAGCAACGCCTTAAGGTAAAATTCCTCCTGTCTGTGCTCATCCCACGTACGTACACCGTTTCCATTCCACAGCAGTAAAAGTTCTTCAACTAATGGCCTTAGGTACACATCAATTTCGTTGCCGGGTTGCTTAGGGCCTTGGATGAGAACTGGCATCATAATGAACTTCCGCTTCATGCACATCCAAGGAGGAAGGTTATACATACATAGAGTCACGGGCCAGGTGCTGTGATTGCTGCTCTGCTCCCCGAAAGGATTAATGGCATCCGCGCTTAAAGCAAACCATACATTCCTTGGGTCCTTTGCAAACTCATCTCAGTACTTTCTCTCGATTTTTCTCCACTGCGACCCGTCAGCGGGTGCTCTCAACTTCCCATCTTTCTTTCGGTTCTCACTGTGCCATCGCATCAACTTGGCATGCTCTTCGTTTCTGAACAGACGTTTCAACCGTGGTATTATAGGAGCATACCACATCACCTTCGCAGGAACCCTCTTCCTGAGAGGCTCGCTGTCAACATCACCGGGGTCATCTCGTCTGATCTTATACCGCAACGCACCGCATACCGGGCATGCGTTTAGATCCTTGTATGCACCGCGGTAGAGGATGCAGTCATTAGGGCATGCATGTATCTTCTCCACCTCCAATCCTAGAGGGCATATGACCTTCTTTGATGCGTATGTACTGTCGGGCAATTCGTTATCCTTTGGAAGCTTCTTCTTCAATATTTTCAGTAGCTTCTCAAATCCTTTGTCAGCCACAGCATTCTCTGCCTTCCACTGCAGCAATTCCAGTATGGTACCGAGCTTTGTGTTGCCATCTTCGCAATTGGCGTATAAACCTTTTTTGTGATCCTCTAACATGCGATCGAACTTCAGCTTCTCCTTTTGACTAATTCATTGCGTCCTTGCATCGACAATGACCCGGCGGAGATCATCATCATCGGGCACATCGTCTGGTTCCTCTTGATCTTCAGCAGCTTCACCCGTGGCAGCATCATTGGGCACATCGTCTGGTTCCTCTTGATCTTCACCAGCTCCCCCCGTTGTAGCATCACCGTATTCAGGGGGCACATAGTTGTCATCGTACTCTTCTTCTTCGCCGTCTTCCATCATAACCCCTATTTCTCCATGCCTCGTCCAAACATTATAGTGTGGCATGAAACCCTTGTAAAGCAGGTGGGAGTGAAGGATTTTCCGGTTAGAGTAAGACCTCGTATTCCCACATTCAGTGCATGGACAACACATAAAACCATTCTGCTTGTTTGCCTCAGCCGCATCGAGAAACTCATGCACGCCCTTAATGTACTCACGGGTGTGTCTGTCACCGTACATCCATTGCCGGTTCATCTGCGTGCATTATATATAATTAAGTGTCCAAATTAATAGAAGTTCATCATCACATTAAAACCAAAGTGCATACATAGTTCTCATCTAACAACATATAGCTCTCCAGAGTATCTAATTAATTAAACCATACATTGAAACTATGTAAAACATTTCAATGCGAAAACAAATGCGATCATAATCGCAACCAAGGTAACAATTGATCCAACGGCATAATGATACCAAGCCTCGGTATGAATGGCATATTTTCTAATCTTTCCAATCTTCAAGCGCATTGCATCCATCTTGATCTTGTGATCATCGACGACATCCGCAACATGCAACTCCAATATCACCTTCTCCTCCTCAATTTTTTTTATTTTTTCCTTCAACAAATTGTTTTCTTCTTCAACTAAATTTAACCTCTCGACAAGGTCGGTTGGCATTTCCGATTCACATACATCCTAGATAAATAAAATCTATGTCACGTTGGTCGGCATAATTTTCATAAACAATAAATGAACCAATAGTTATAAAGATAATATACATACCAAATCCGAATCATAGACAGGACGAGGGCCGACGGGGGCGGATACCAAAACCATCGCACTATATAAGATGCAATAAAAATGTAAGAAAATGATACAAGTATCTATCTAAACATACAAGTAAGAATATTTTTCCTTTCAGAAAGAAGATAAGAACAAGAGGCTCACCACGGTGGTGTCGGTGATGAGATCGGCGCGGGTGATCGACGACGGTGAAGACGGGGACGGGGCATGACGGACCGCTAAATCTAGACAAATCTCAAGGAAAATGGAGTTTGGAGGTCGAGCTTCGAGAGGAGAAAGCTTAAGTAGTGTGGCTCGGGCATTCCATCGAACACCTCATGTGCATAGGAGGTGAGCTAGAGCACCACAAAGCCCTCTCCCCCTCGGCCAGAAAAAACAGAGCACTGTGCTCTGCTCTTGCGCGAGGGGGTATATATAGGCACCTCATTGGTCCCGGTTGGTGACCTGAACCGGGACTAAAGGGGAGCCTTTGGTCCCGGTTCAAGCCACCAACCGGGACCAATGGTGGTGGGCCAGGAGCGAGGCCCATTGGTCACGGTTCATCCCACCAACCGGGACCAAAAGGTCCAGATGAACCGGGACCAATGGCCCACGTGGCCCGGCCGGCCCCCTGGTCTCACGAACCGGGACCAATGCCCACATTGGTCTCGGTTCTAGACTGAACCGGGACTAATGGGCTAATGCGGCCTGGACCATAGCCCTGTTTTCTACTAGTGTATGTGAAAGGCAATGAGCCTATCCCGCAGCCAAACAGTTGTTCGTAGGCTTCTTGCTCGTCTTCAGCTCTCCCAAAGAAAAACAATTCACTTTTATGGAAGTTAATCTTTAACCCCGACAACTGCTCAAATAAGCATAACACAAGCTTCATATTTCTTGCTTTCGCCAGATCATGCACCATGAAGATAATAGTATCATCTGTGTACTGTAGAATACACAATCCACCATCCACTAGATGCGGAACAAGCCCACCTACCTGGCCATTCCCTTTAGCTCTTCCTATCATAATTGTCAACATGTCTACCACTATGTTAAACAAGATAGGTGACATCGGGTCTCCCAGTCTTAAACCCTGGTGTGTCTGGAAATAGTGACCTATATCATCGTTCATCTTTATTTCGACACTACCTTTTTGCGTGAAAGAATCTACCTTCTTTGTCCAGGATTGATCGAATCCTTTCATCTGCAAGGCTTGTTGAATAAAAGGCCACTTAACCTTATCTTAAGCTTTCTCAAAATCCACCTTAAAAACCACCCCATCTAGTTTTTTCGTGTGAATCTCATGGAGCGTTTCATGAAGGACCACAACCCCTTCAAGGATGTTTCTGTCCGGCATGAAGGCTGTTTGAGAAGGTCGCACCACACTATGCGCAATCTGCGTCAACCTGTTCATCCCCACCTTAGTGAATATTTTAAAACTGACGTTAAGAAGACATATCGGTCGGAACTGCTCAATCCGAACCGCCTCTGACTTCTTAGGAAGTAAATTTAAAGTTCCAAAATTTAAGTGAAATAACTGCAAATGCCCAACAAACAAATCGTGGAACATTGGAAGAAAATCACCTTAATAAATATGCCAGCGCTTTATTATTCTTCATATGTGAAATCGCCTCAAACATCTCTTTCTCCGAGAACAGGGTGGATAAGGTCCCATTCTCATCTATCGCAAGTTGAGGAACATCCTCAACCCGTGACTCGTCTGAGGACACAAAACTATCGTCGGGAGCTCCAAATAACTACATATATTAGTTTGTGATGTATAATTTTAGGTTCTCCTGACTCCTGCCCTAAGATCGTCCCCTCATCCTGCTCTAGCTGCAATTTTTTTCTTGCGATGCATGCCATTCGCATTCATATGAAAGAATTGCGTGTTATCATCTCTTTGGACAAATTTTCGCACCTTAGCTCTAAGGCCACTTCAATTCTTCTTCACGCAACAATTCTTTCAGTCTCAATTCCACCCCCACTTTAGTCTCCAATTCTCTGCTGTCTAAAATGGATGACTCATCCTTTACATCTAATGTATCTATAAGGTTAAGAGTCTTTCCTTCTCGACCTTATACATGCCACTCAAATGCTTGGCACAACCGCGCAAGAACTGTCGCAACTAAGCCACACCGGCCAAGGCACTCTACGCCGCCACCGCCGCATTCCGCCCCAATCTGGCGGGGTCCGTCCGCCTGCTCCGGCGAGGTCCGCCCGCCTGCTCCGGCCACCTCCTCTTCAACCACCCAGACCTCCTCCCGCCGGCACCACACATGGGAACGGCCTCCTCCTCCGCCTGCCTACAACGCCAATGCGTTTCTCTAGGCGCGCACATATGGGTGGGCCGGAGTAGCCCCAGCCACGGCCGATGGTCTCGGCGGACACCCTCCCCTTCCTACCCCGCAGTCAGGAACCTGCCGAGTTCGTCTTCATTATTCGGTCTATTATTCCCCTTCTTCCAATTCCGTCCAATTGGATCGCTGCGGTCATACTCAGGTTGCTAAACTTCATTTTGTTACATCATTCTACTTCTAGATTGTGTCGAGTAGATCACTAATGGTTCTTGAACCATCATCCTCACAAATTTCTTTGGTTCATCAGGACATCCATGCAGGGCCTTGAACTCATGGACATGGCATCATCCTTACTACAAGAGATATCCCGGGCCGGTCGGCGGCAATACGGCGACGCAAAGAAGCTCCCTGTCTCGGCAAACAAGCGAGGGTGTGTGTGTGTGTGTTAGACTTATGACACAACTGAAGTATGTCTCTGCATTGACGCGCTCTCCAGGTGCTCGCCTCGTCTCAAGTCTAAAGTCATGATTCATGAAGGACGGGATGCTCGACGACGTTCTTCAGCCCATAGGCGCGAAGGCAGTGGCTGAGCTGCGTTCTGCTGCGTCCATCTGCACTGCCCTGGCCCTCAATGACGCTGATGTCTAGTGCGGGTGTTTCCCCCATGCTGTATCGCGCTGCATGCGCTTCCCCCCATGTATCTTACATTGTTGTCGCTTCTCTGTTGCTATTAGCGGGGCGACCCGCTTCTCTGTTGCTATTAGCGGGGCGACACCGCTCTCCCGTGTCGTTGTTATCTTGTACCTTTGTCACGTTCCCAGGGGGCTGGGCGTGTCTGTGTCCTCGTGTGTTGTCTTGTAATGGATAATCCTTCATTTGTGGAACTCTCTATTCTCTCTTGGAATGTGCAAGGGTTGGGGGACCCGGACAAATGTGGGATCGTTCGTAACTTGATCGTTGCCACTGACCCCATCCTTGCGTGCATCCAAGAAACAAAGCTGGCCTCCCTCCCTGCTGGCGGCGGGGGGGATCATGACGATGTGGGACTCGCGCTTGTTCTCTCCTCTCTTGTCTCGTCCACCGCCTCCACCTTCACTCTCTCTGCCGCTTTTGTCTCCACGTCCACCTCTCCCGCCTTCACGATCACGACTGTGTATGCCCCCTCGGATCACTCTCTCACTGGTGATTTTGTTATGGATCTTACAGTGGTTACGCGGGCTGTCTTCGGGCCCTGGATCACTCTTGGCGACTTAAATCTAATCTGGGTGCCCCATGAGAAGAATAACACCAGCTTCGATGCCTCGAGGGTGGCGACTTCTAACTCTCTCATCAATGCACTGGCCTTGGATGAGCTTGCCCTAACCGATCGGCGCTTCACCTGGACGAATCATAGGGATCCCCCGACCTTGGCACGGCTGGATTGTGCGTTCTTCAACCACGGGTGGGACTCGCTCCTTCCTGACTCCACCCTCTCCTCTCGCCCTAGGCCGACCTCTAATCATGTCCTGCTGGTTGTCTCCGCTTCCACTCGTATCCCTAAGCCGGCTCGGTTCTTCTTTGAGAACTCGTGTCTTCTGGATCCTCTCTTTCTCCCATCTACCATCCCATCCTAGACGAGGACAGCCGATGGGCGTGGAGCCGCGGGCGGCTCGCGGCTTGCAAAAAGAGGTTCAGGTCGATGGCCAAGGTTTGGAAAAGGCTGAAGGAAATATGCCCTAGAGGCAATAATAAAGTTGTTATTTATATTTCCTTATATCATGATAAATGTTTATTATTCATGCTAGAATTGTATTAACCAGAAAAACTTGTTTTGCCGGCGGCCGTATCTATGCCGACGGCCCCCGTCGGCATATATGGGCATACCCCGACGGCCCAACTAAAGCCGTCGGCATAGAAAGGCCGTCGGCGTATAGCCATCTATGCCGACGGGGGCCGTCGGCATAGATAAGCCGTCGGCGTTTCTCCGAATATACCGACGGGGGCCGTCGGCATAGAGCAGGCCATCGGCATATCGCGTGGGCCCTTCTACCCGGGCAGCGACGGTAGTTTGACGGCGTCAGGCTACGCCGACGGGCTAACGGCGGCCGTTGGCATAGCTACACCGACGGCCTAGCTTTCGGCATAGCTGCCGTGAGTTCCCAGTGGCTGCCACGCGGCAGGTCCAAGCCGTCGGCATAGTTTCAAACTAAGCCGACGGCTAGGCCGTCGGCATAGGCCTGCTCCAGGAGCTCCCAGTGGCTGCCACGTGGCAGGTCTATGCCGATGGTCTAGCCGTCGGCATAGTTTCAAACTAAGCCGACAGCTAGGCCGTCGGCATAGACCCGCCCCAGGGGTGACACCTGCTCGCCACGTGGCACGCCTATGCCGACGGCCTAGCCGTCGGCTTAGTTTCAAACTAAGCCGACGGCTAGATCGTCGGCATAGACGTGCCACGTGGTGAGCAACCGTTGGTCAGCACTTGACGGCGGCCGCCGTTAGGCGATAACGTTGCCGACGGTCAGGGCCGTCGGCATGGATGTACGAACACCGTCGGGATAGGGCCTATGCCGACGGCCTTTCTATGCCGACGGCCTTCCTGGCTACGCCGACGGATATGTTGCCGACGGCCCTATGCCGACGGGGGCCGTCGGCATAGGCCTGTCCCGACGGCCATTCAGGGCTATGCCGACGGCCATAGGGTGCGATTCTGGTAGTGTAGTGTGCCTCTACTAGACTAGCTCGTTAATCAAAGATGATTAAGTTTCCTAACCATAGACATGTGTTGTCATTTGATGAACGGGATCACATCATTAGAGAATGATGTGATGGACAAGACCCATCCGTTAGCTTAGCATTATGATCGTTTAGTTTTATTGCTATTGCTTTCTTCATGACATATACATGTTCCTCTGACTATGAGATTATGCAACTCCCGGATACCGGAGGAACACCTTGTGTGCTATCAAACATCACAACGTAGCCGGGTGATTATAAAGATGCTCTATAGGTGTCTCTGATGGTGTCACTGGTACCGCGACGTGCTAAACAAATAGTTTTTAACCCATTTCCACGATGGCATTTGGAACCGTCGCCAGGTGAGTGTGGGCGATAGGGGGATCCTTCCCACACGACCCAGAAAATCGTCGGGGATAGGCTCTCCTGGGGCGAGGCATCGAAACCCAATCATTTCCTTAGGTATGTACATCCCACACGGTGAATCCAGAAAATCATTTCCATAGGTATGTACATCCCACACGGTGAATCCCAGAAAATCATTTCCGTAGGTATGTACATCCCACACAATGAATCCCAGAAAATCATTTCCATAGGTATGTACATCCCACACGGTGAATCCTAGAAAAACATTTCCGTAGGTATGTATATCACACATAGTTTTTTGTGTGGAAACATTTATGCAAGGTGGCCTAACGCAAACAGTTCGCTGCCGGAAGCCGTGTGTGATTGTTAGTTGATCGAACACTCCTACTTTCTAGAAACCGTACGGGTTGTTTGAGTTCATCGCCCACGGTGCTGTCTCAGTAACCGTTTGCAATAGAAAACCCCAATAAGCAGGGTAATTAGCCTATTATTGATAATCCATGTACTAATCAAACTGATATTTCTTATAAAACATGCCAGATATTTCATATCTGTATATAATCAACCAGGATTTCATAATCGAATTACGTCAGATAGCTTCGACACTCAGTTACACCATTACACAACAGCACCAAGTTTCACATGCAGCATCAAAAACCTTTGGAAAGTAGCATCATACATGGTAAATAGACAGATGAATCTCATCTGGGAAATTACAGAAGCGGAAGACAAATATTGAGCCTTCAGTGATGTTGAATGTCCTTGCAACTTTAAGCCAGTGGCTATGGATAATTGCCCACCCAACTTTCGTCCTCTTTAGCAAGACTTTAATATTGTACCATGGGTGTTGAATGAATATCTTCCTCGCCTCTTGTCCATGCATGTGGTTTGAGAGGTAATCATCAGTGAACTGCTTTGAAAAGTACTAAGAACAAAGCTATGCATAAATCACTATTGTAAATTTTGAAATGACGCAAGGGGTAAAAACAAGGTAAAAGAGTTGGTACCATCCTATAGTTGACTGATGTCTTCTTGATTGTGTAAACAAAGATCTTGCTATTATTCGTCGCAAGTTTCTTCATCCTAACAATCTTTCTGAGTTTCTTGACTTGACTGATATTCATGGACATCTCATTTCCCCATGTGCAAAATGGGTCGAATAGTGGGTCTAAGCCTCTGACAGCAGGACCTACATGTGCAAGACCAAATTGTAAGAAACCTAAATATTAGAATGATTCCTACAACTGCACAATAATGTGCTATTAGCCAAAGGGCCCTGCTTGAACAAACCTCGGTGGTAAACCGCAGTGTCTCCCATTGTTTCCCTGCAACACACATAAGGAAGATTTTGAGCAGGTTAAATGAGAGTTGTCATACTATCAGTAGAATATGTATTGAGTCCAGCCAAATTCGATTGGTGTGACATGCATAACAATACAAAATTGTACCTACAGCAAAAGAAAATCAAATTGCAGAACGGAACCAAACATTTAAATGGACAGCAGACCAAATGAACCAAAATAGTTATCTGAGCATGAGATTGCAGAATAGAAACATGTACTAGAAGATATAAGAGAGTTAACAAAACAAAGAATGCTTGAGAATAGTACTACCAAATGTAGCAATTGTTGGACCAAAGTGTTAACTGAACATAACATTTCAGAGGACCAAACTGTTAACTGAACATCAGATTGCATATTAACATTACAGAGGACAAACCGCTAGAAGGCACTGGCGGTGGCCTCGAGAAAACAGCACGAACTGTATTTTAAAGTAGACAACCGCGTGGCAGTGTCGACGGTGGCCTTGAAGACGAGGTGCTCCTCCAAGATCTCATGGTGGACACGCATGTCAGCTATAGCGTCCTCGTGCGCGCGTGCGGCCGCATGCTACTGAGCTCCACGTTATACTGCGTTCTAAATGGCTGTGGGTGGCGCTTAATTGGAGGAGGGGAAGTAATTTCGGTGGAAGGTGTCGCTCCGTCGGTCAGAGCATGTGGGTTGGGAAAGGAGAAGGATGGTGTGGGTGGGGTGTGGATTACCTAACCATATCGACGAGGCCACGCAGCAAGAAGAAGGGTCGCCGGCGAGGAGTCGCCACTGCAAGAAGAAGGGTCGCGGCGAGGAGTCGGTGCTGCAAGAAGAAGGGTAGCCGGCGACGAGGCGGCGCTGCAAGAAGAAGGGTCGCAAGCGAGGAGGCTGAGCTGCCAGTAAGCAACAGTGAAGGTTTTGAACTTGGAAAGCAAGGAGGAAGAGTGGAAATGTGGCTTTTGGTAGGAGGGAGGGGGCGGGGAGATAGATATTTCCATGGTGGCAAAACAATTTCACTCGGTGCCGCGAGAAACTGGCGTGCAAGTGTGGTTCCAGCGGGGGCGGTGGACTATAGACGACGAAGCTTCCTATGTAAGCCAAACAAGACGGTGCGCCAAGATATTTTATATCGCATCCCACACGATTCTTTCTAGTAAACTATTTGTGGTACACCTGATTTTTTTTCATTATGTTTTGAAAGAAAAAATGGTGTTACAGAGGGAAAGCATGGTGTTTGAATTGCTAGAACATTTACGTACAGTGAACATGCAACTAGTACATGAGTGCCGTGTTTAAACTTGGAATTATCCCAGCTTCATTTGGCATTTTTATGCATTAATTTAGTTTCTGGGCATTTAATGTGCATAAATCAAATTTGAACTACAAGCATATGCTCCAATGCACCAAAGTTTGTTGAAAAATCACGTGTGTCTTTGCATGAATTTATAGGTCCCATGAAAGAAATGGAAATGAAATTCAAACATCTGGGCGTCGTGGCTCGGCTAGAATGATTGAGAAACTTGGTTTTTTAATTCCTGTAAATCCAAAACATGGCTAAAAATCATGAAACTTGGCATGGTGTCATGACATGGCACCAACATGTTTGAGTAAATTTTTTGGCCGAATTGGGACAAGCTTTGATGTAAGCTTCTTGCAAACCGCAGCTTTCCTCAAGAAGGCTCTTAGTTCCGAGAGGAAACGTGTCACCTCTGTGTGCGAAACGACATACGTACACTGCCTGCTCCCGCCTTATTTTTTTTTACACTAGCAGATTAGACCATATAGAAGTATCGTGCTAAATTTTAAAATTATTCCGGGTTCGTTTGGCCTTTTTATACATTAATTGAGTTTCTGGGCATTTAATATGCATAATTCAAATTTTAACTACAACCACATGCTCCAGTGCACCAAAGTTGGTTGAAAAATCACATGTGTGTTTTTGGGTGAATTTATAGGTCCCTTGTAAGAAATGGGAATGAAATTCAAACATCTGGGCATTGTGGCTCGGCCGGAAAGATTGAGAAACTTGGTTTTTTAATTCCTGTAAATCCCAAACACGCCTGAAAATCATGAAACTTGGCATGGTGTCATGACATGGCACTATCGGAGTAATGGGCCACGGGTAGGCCAAGCCGAGTCCCATAACCTTTCAAGACATCGGGGCAGGCTGCGCCCCTCAAGACCCCGGGGCGAAGAGCCGCTTCTTGAGGACTCGACGGTAGGGCGGCCGACTGCCCGCTCACGGCCGAGTCCCAGGGACGACTTCCAGAGAAGCCGGCTTTGGGGAGTCGGCCAGCGACTCCGACAAACCATGACCCCATCGAAGGGGACGGGGCAGGGGCGTGGCTACAGTGAAGCCCACTCCCCACCCCTTACCAAGGGTAGGCATGGCCACAGCACGCCGTACCTGGGAAGATCTCCGTGCGGCGTGGCACTGTTGCCCGGCTGGCCCTGACATCAGCACCACAGTAGCGAGTCCTGCGCCCACGGCGGCTTGTTTGTACGGCCTGGAGGCAGCGGGGCCCACCAGTCAGCGAGACCTCGGGAGACGGCGGGAGGACCGCCAGTCGGACCCGTCGGGAGTCGGCCCGGGGGAGTCGGCCGAGCCCTCCCCCGGAGCCCACGCGCCATTAATCAAGATGAGATGGGGAGTGGCCAGTGATCTCCCGCCAGGCGGCGGGGCTGTTGCCACGACCCCATGACCAAGCCTGCGTCATTAGAAGCACGACTACAGTAATCAGCAGCCGGCAAGACCCGCCCGCGGCGGGCGCGGCCTGTCGGCTCCGTACCAGACCAGTCGGCGGGGCCCACCAATCGGCGGGCCCCAGCAGTCGGCGAAGAAGTCGGAGGTCGGAGGCATTGACGGATGGGCCCGCGCCCAGTCGAATTACCATTGTACCCCTAGGCGGTAAGCCTATATAAACCCCCCAGGGCACCCATTCAAAGGGTTGGATCCCAATAGTTCTAGACCATACCAGATAGAAGGAGAGAGCTAGCTTTGCCCTCTTCTACCACCAGAAACAGCTCAAGGAGCAACCGTGTAAACACTTGGCCAGAGTGATCATGCAGAGACCCCGCAGAGCAAGCAGTAGGGGTATTATCTCCCGGAGAGCCCCGAAGCTGGGTAAGATTTGCCGGCATGCATGTCTTCGCCTCATCCCGTTTCCAGGCACCGGCGACGTTCTACTCGCCCCCACCATGATAAGCCATCCGTTGGCATATGTCGCACCAAACCCCCGACATTTGGCGCCCACCGTGGGGCCTGGTGCACCGCCGTCCGGAGATCTGTTCTGGACGGGAACCCTTTTCCTCCCTGGCGAGCGCAGCCAGCCAGGCACGCCAGGCGAAGTTTGCATCGACGCGCTGCACGGCGTTGAGATCGCCTGCGCAGCGAGCTCCTTGGCCGAACATGTCGGTGAGGTCCGCCTCTCTGATGAACCTGCGTCCGACGCAGGCGCGGGCGGCCCCGAGAACCACCTCGCGGGCCTCCTCGATCAACTTCACGTTTCCGGTGAGCCCGCCATCGACGCGTTCCCCACCAACGTGGTCGTCTATGATGAACCTCTCCCCCATGCAGAGAGCGATGGAAGCACCATCACTGAGGTGCTAGTCATCAGTCATGACGAGTTCCTTGGCGGAGGAGCGCCCGACTCACTCGGCGCGGTGCTGCAAGACCTAGCTGCGCCCATTCCGGAAGGTGCTGACGTAGAGACGCTAGAAGCGCGCCGCCTTCAGCTCGTTGAAGGCGCGAAGAAGGTGGCCAGCATGAGACGCTTGTCTGAAGCTTCCCAGCGGGAGATGGATCGCGCCGTTGGTGGCTTGCCGGCCCCGGCAGGGCCCAGCCGCCTTGGCACGGTCCAGCAGCGCGGCATAGCCATCGCCAGTCTGTTTGGGGCTAGCCGCCCCGTGTACGCTACACAGGCGGAGAACATCCGAGCCGCCCAAGCAGCGGCGGATGAGCTGGACAATTTCGAGGGCGAAGAATGCCGCCTCATGATGGAGCGAGTCCAGCGGCTCCTCGACGCGGCCGCCACGCAGAACGAGGCCGGCTGCCGCACGGAGACGCCGCAGCGGCCAAACAACGACCCGCACCGAGAACAAGGCGCGACGTCTCGGACGCCGACTGGTGGCGCCCGAGGAAGAAAGGACAAGGAGCGGGCTGTCAGCCACAGTCGGACTCGCATTACCATAGAGCGCCCGAGAGCAGTGGAACGACGGGACGACTGTCCGCCTCCCCCTCCCCGCAAGGAGAGGCGAGTCTCCCCGCCGCCTGTTGACCATCCGACTCTCGGTGACCACCTTGGCCGCCGAGAGGGAGTTGGAGAGAATGACGCCCGCCACCGGATCGCCGGAGATTATGCGGAGACCCCGCAGAGCAGCAGTAGGGGTATTATCTCCCCGGAGAGCCCCGAAGCTGGGTAAGATTCGCCGGCGTGCATGTCTTCGCCCCATCCCGTTTCCAGGCACCGGCGACGTTCTACTCGCCCCCACCATGATAAGCCATCCGTTGGCATATGTCGCACCAAACCCCCGACAGGCACCAACATGCTGCGGTAATTTTTTTGGCCGAATTGGGACAAGCTTTGGTGTAAGCTTCTTGCAAACCGGAGCTTCCCTCAAGAAGGCTCGTGGTTCCGAGAGGGAACATGTCACCTCCGTGTGCGAAATGAGATACGTATGTTGGGGAACGCAGTGTTTCAAAAATTTCCTGCGATCACGCAAGATCAATCTAGGAGATGCATAGCAACGAGAGGGGATAGTGTGTCTACGTACCCTCGTACACCGAAAGCGGAAGCGTTAAGTAACGCGGTTGATGTAGTCGAACATCTTCGCGATCCAACCGATCAAGTACCGAATGCACGACACATCCGCGATCTGCACACGTTCAGCTGGGTGACGTCCCTCGTACTCTCAATCCAGTTGAGGCCAAGGGAGAGTTTTGTCAGTACGACGGCGCGATGACGGTGATGATGAAGTTACCGATGCAGGGCTTCGCCTAAGCACTACAACGATATGACCGAGGTGGAAATCTATGGAGGGGGGCACCGCACACGGCTAAAACAACTGTTAACTTGTGTATCTATGGGGTGCCCCCTCCCCCGTATATAAAGGAGTGGAGGAGGGGAGGGCCGACCCTCATAGGGCGTGCCCAAGGGGGGGAGTCCTACTCCCAGTAGTAGTAGGTTTCCCCCCTTTCCCTAGTTGGAGTAGGAGAAGAAGGAAGAGGGAGAAGGAGAAAGGAAAGGGGGTACGACCCAACCCAATTCGGATTGGGCTTGGGGGGCGCCGCCCACCTGGCCACCTCCTCCTCTCTCCCACTAAGGCCCATTGACTCCCCCGGGGGGTTCCGGTAACCTCCCTGTACTCCGGAAAAATGCCCGAAGTCATCCGGAACCATTCCGGTGTCCAAACATGGCCTTCCAATATATTGATCTTTATGTCTCGACCATTTCGAGACTCCTCGTCATGTACGTGATCATATCCGGGACTCCGAACTACCTTCGGTACATCAAAACACATAAACTCATAATACCGATCGTCATCGGACGTTAAGTGTGTGGACCCTACGGGTCTGAGAACTATGTAGACATGACCGAGACTCAGTTCCGGTCAACAACCAATAGCGGAACCTGGATGCTCATATTGGTTCCTACATATCCTACGAAGATCTTTATCGGTTAAGCCGCATAACGACATACGTTGTTCGCTTTGTCATCGTTATGTTACTTGTTCGAGATTCGATCGTCGGTATCATCATACCTAGTTCAATCTCGTTACCAGCAAGTCTCTTTACTCATTCTGTACTACAACGTCCTGCAACTAACTCATTAGTCACATTTCTTGCAAGGCTTATAGTGATGTGCATTACCGAGAGGGCCCAGAGATACCTCTCCGACAATCGGAGTGACAAATCCTCATCTCGATCTATGCCAACTCAACAAACACCATCGGAGACACCCGTAGATCATCTTTATAGTCACCCAGTTACGTTGTGACATTTGATAGCACACTAAGTGTTCCTCCCGTATTCGGGAGTTGCATAATCTCATAGTAATAGGAACATGTATAAGTTATGAAGAAAGCAATAGCAACAAACTAAACGATCAAAGTGCTAAGCTAACGGATGGGACAAGTCAATCACATCATTCTCTAATGATGTGATCCCATTCATCACATGATAACTCATGTCTATGGTTAGGAAACTTAACCATCTTTGATTAACGAGCTAGTCAAGTAGAGGCATAATAGTGACACTCTGTTTGTCTATGTATTCACACATGTACTAAGTTTTTGGTTAATACAATTCTAGCATGAATAAAAAACATTTATCATGATCTAAGGAAATATAAATAACAACTTTATTATTGCCTCTAGGGCATATTTCCTTCAGTCTCCCACTTGCACTAGAGTCAATAATCTAGATTACATAGTAATGATTCTAACATCCATGGAGTCTTGGTGCTCATCATGTTTTGCTCGTGAGAGAGGTTTAGTTAATGGGTCTGCAACATTCAAATCCATATGTACCTTGAAACTCTCTATGTCTCCCTCCTTGACTTGATCGTGGATGGAATTGAAGCATCTCTTGATATGCTTGGTTCTCTTGTGAAATCTGGATTCCTTTGCCAAGGCAATTGCACCAGTATTGTCACAAAAGATTTTCGTTGGACCCGATGCACTAGTTATGACACCTAGACCGGCTATGAACTCTTTCATCCAAACTCCTTCATTTGTTGCTTCCGATGCAGCTATGTAATCCACTGCGCACGTAGATCCCGCCACGACGCTCTCCTTGGAACTCCACCAACTGACAGCTCCACCATTGAATAAAAATAAATATCCAGTTTGTGACTTAGAGTCATCCACATCAGTGTCAAAGCTTGCATCGACGTAACCATTTACGACGAGCTCTTTGTCACCTCCATAAACGAGAAACATATCCTTGGTCCTTTTCAGGTATTTTAGGATGTTCTTGACCGTTGTCCAGTGATCCACTCCTGGATTACTTTGGTACCTCCCTGCTAAACTAATAGCAAGGCACACATCAGGTCCAGTACACAGCATTGCATACATGATAGAACCTATGGATGAAGCATAGGGAATGACTTTCATTTTCTCTCTATCTTCTGCAGTGGTCGGGCATTGAGTTTGACTCAACTTCACACCTTGGAACACAGGCAAGAACCCTTTCTTTGCTTGATCCATTTTGAAGTTCTTCAAAACTTTGTCAAGGTCTGTGCTTTGTGAAAGTCCAATTAAGCGTCTTGATCTATCTCTATAGATCTTGATTCCTAATATATAAGCAGCTTCACCGAGGTCTTTCATTGAAAAATTCTTATTCAAGTATCCTTTTATGCTATTCAGAAATTCAGTATCATTACCGATCAACAATATGTCATCCACATATAATATCAGAAATGCTACAGATCTCCCACTCACTTTCTTGTAAATACAGGCTTCTCCAAACGTCTGTATAAAACCATATGCTTTGATCACACTATCAAAGCGTATATTCCAACTCCGAGATGCTTGCACCAGTACATACATGGATCACTGGAGCTTACACACTTTGTTAGCACCTTTTGGATCTACAAAACCTTCTGGTTGCATCATATACAACTCTTCTTTAAGATATCCATTAAGGAATGAAGTTTTGACATCCATTTGCCAAATTTCATAATCATAAAATGCAGAACTTGCTAACATGATTCAGACGGACTTAAGCATCGCTACAGGTGAGAAGGTCCCATCATAGTCAACTCCATGAACTCGTCGAGAACCTTTCTCAATAAGTCGAGCTTTGTAGACAGTAATATTACCGTCAGCGTCAGTCTTCTTCTTGAAGATCCATTTATTCTCTATGGCTTGCCGATCATCGGGCAAGCCAGTCAAAGCCCACACTTTGTTCTCATACATGGATCCCATCTCAGATTTCATGGCCTCAAGCCATTTTGCAGAATCTGAGCTCATCATCACATCCTCATAGTTCGTAGGTTCGTCATGGTCAAGTAACATGACTTCCAGTACAGGATTACAGTACGACTCTGGCACGGATCTTACTCTGGTTAACCTACGAGGTTCGGTAGTAACTTGATCAGAAGTTTCATGATCATCATCATTAGCTTCCTCATTTACTGGTGTAGGAATCACTGGAACTGATTTCTGTGATGAACTAAATTCCAATAAGTGATCAGGTACAGTTACCTCATCAAGTTCTACTTTCCTCCCACTCACTTCTTTCGACAGAAACCCCTTCTCTAGAAACACTACTGCAGGATGCTGCTAACGCGACATTACGATTAGAGACCCTTCGATGAAACTGTGTGCGATGCAATAATTGCAAACGGTGGTATAAAAAACAAACAAACAAGGTGCAAAACGTTTGTGATGGAGGATGCATGGTTCAGATTTTAGTTGTGTGTGCGATGCAGGGCATATGTTTCAGCTCAATTAACTGTTTGCGATGAGGGGGAACAAAAGAAACTGGCAGCCAGATGAAGGTGTGTGCGATGCACAACATACAGTTCACTCGTATATACTGTTTGTTATTAGGCAACACAAAAGAAACGGTCAGCCCGATCAAGGTGTGTGCGATGTACAACATACGGTTCACTCAGATGAACTGTTTCTAATTAGGCAAGAGAACAAAAAGGTTCAATATAACAAGATGTGTGTGATATGCGGCAAATAGGTCTGTAATCAGAAATGTTTGCGAAGATCGATAATAACACAGACGATTGCTTCTAATATAACGTATGTGATATGCTCTGTCTATAGAACATATATTGGACATTGTGGGACGGGCGGTCATCCGGATACGCCATAAGGATGTGAACAGGCATTCGTACCAGCAAGGACTAGCTGTTCCACCAGTAGCTCATGTAAGAAAACTAACAAGTTAAGTGTGCTCAAGCTAGAGCAGCCATCAGATGGGTGACTGGATGGGAAGTTGTGTTGATGTTAAATTAACTGATAGGATGGGTCTTCGGTCAAATGACCGAAATGACCCATTCCCTCAGCTAATTTAACCCCGAGGTCCTTGTTTTTTTAGCACATGTTAAAGAAGGTCTACCACATTACTTTTTAACAATGTGCAATACGTGGCATACAGTTCATCCATTCGACCTGTTTGTGATGGAATAGGCCGTGTGTGTTGTGGGCAAACACTTGCTAGTATTCAACCATTTGGGATTGATGAATTCATCACCGACGGGTTCCCTTGTGTGGTCCATGTTTATCTGGTCATCATCTACTTCTTGTGCTAGCTCGATGTCCCTTCTATGCTAAGTTTCCATTAGTTGATGGTGTTTTATGCACATGCCACCGTTTCCCACCATTTCCTCACCTGTTTCCCGCCACCCTGCTCTATTGGGCATATGCGGCGGCGATGCACGAAGGAGAAAAGCGCAACCTGTAGCACATCCACCTTTTCCAAGAATGCCAACCCACCAAAGCGCCGCCTCTGCCATAAACCTCGTCGACGTGGAAAACGAGCAGGCGCCACGACCCGTCAAGGCCTAGCACTGGTAGAAAAAGGGCCTATAGTCCCGGATCGTAAGGGCCTTTAGTCCCGGTTCCTGAACTGGGACTAAAGTGTCGGTACTAATGCCCCGACCCTTTAGTCTTGGTTCAACCCAGAACCGGGACTGATGGGCCTCCACGTGGGCAGTGCGCAGAGCCCAGGCAGGAGACCCTTTGGTCCCGGTTGGTGGCACCAACCGGGACCAATAGGCATCCACGCGTCAGCATTGCTGTGGCTAGGGTTTGTGTTTTTTTTAAGGGGGGGGGGTTGGGGGTTTTGGGGGGTTAATTTAGGTGTTTCATATATTATGTTAGCTAGCTATAATTAATAGAGAGAAGTGTCCTCTCTTATGTCCGTGCTTGGTCGACGCTACGTACTATACATACGTATAGAGAGGACTAGACACGCTGGCTAGCTAGTAAGCAAACGAAGGAAACAGAAGATCATCATGAACATATATGCATACAGAGAGAAGTGATATCGACCACCTCTCCTTCTCCGAGAGATTGGCCGAACAACAAGTTCTCGTATATCTATCTGACACTACCGGCTACATATATACAATAATTATCTCTTACAAATATAATCATACAGACTCAGGGTCCACATAGAATTCTTCGTCGTCAGGGATCACGTGGTCAAGAAAGAATGCTGCCAATTCCTCTTGAATTGCTCGCATGCGAGCTGGTACTAGGAGTTCATCCCGCTTCCGAAACATATAATTTAAAGAAGGGGGTCAATACATATATATATATGAGTGAATGAAACTCAACACAAATGATGGTAATAAAATAAAATTGTGAATGTTGTTATTTACGTACTTCATATTGTTCGTCAGTGTAGCCCCGCTCACAGGTCGTGTGGCGGATGGACTCGCAAACATAGTATCCACAGAAATCATTCCCTTGTTCCTGCCACAACCACTTTACAAGAAATAGAGGTTAATCAAACTGATAAGCAAGAATGCCAAATGGTATTGACGAAACTAACGCTTGAATGACTAGTAGATGCGCTTAAAATGCTACTATAGTACTTACTTTCGGGTGTCTAAATTGCAGCTCCTTCGGCAGTCCCGGAGCTTTTCTGGTGAATTTTCTCCAAACCCTGCCGGACAAAGAAAACAATTACTTGATATATCAGGAAATGAACAAAGTTGCTGATATGGTTGATAATGATCGATTTAACTTACTTCTCGAGTATTTGAGTCATGTCTGCATAGTCCTGGGGATCTTTTCGTCTTGAGTCTAAGATGGTTACTTGTCCCTGCTCAAGCTTAATCTCTAGGAGAATATAGTGGAAACTGCACACGCATGCATAACTCATCAATTACATTACTATAACCTTGACAAATATATAAGGGAAACCGAATACGCACAAGACAGTAACACTCACTTGAAGTTGTAAGGAAAGAGTATTATATCTTTGTTTCATTTATTACGAACGATCGTAGCAAGTTGGCCTCGGTAGCTGCGGCATGAAATTTAACCTGAGTTGCATCTATGAGATATGTGTTAATGAACCCAATATCACCGACTTGTCTTTTCTTCAATTCGGCGATCTTCAATCTGCATAATATAGTGAGGATGATTATAAATACATGCAATGAAAGAGCTAAGCTATATAGAGAAACTTAATGACAGAAGTAGTACTACTTACAGACAGTAGTAGGCGACCGTTGTTTTATCGAAGGCCAATTGATTGAAAAACTGATAGAACTCCTCAAATGGAACAGGCAACAGATCAATTCCAACGAGGTCATGCTCCTTTTTAACTTTCACATACAAAGTACTCCTCCCCCTAGAGTCTCTGCAGATTTTCAAGTACCAATCATGCAATCTTCGCATCATCGTTGATAGAGATCTTTCATCTTTGACGAGAGGCTTTCTGTACTCGTATCTTTGTATCTGCATGTCCATGGGTTCATAATGTACTTCGTCGGGCAGGTAATCTGCAAGATTGCTATAACCGGGCACCATCCTCGGATCATTAGCGACGTTGTGGCTAGGCACCTTGAGTGGGGGGCACGATTGCTTCGCTTGTTCGCCGAGCTGGGCAATTTGTTTCCCAGCTCGTCGTTCTTTCAGCCTTTGATCACTGACAGTACTTCCCGACCGCTCCACTTCGGCAAATTCCTTTCCAATAATGCACTCATAGTTTCCTTTCGGCGGAGACTTCGATGGTTTTGTCAGGGCAGCCAGAGTGCGCTTCACTTTCACCGGATCTACCTTCTCCTCTGGAGCTGGATGTCTCTTTTCTCTCAACCCTTGAAACCAGTCATCCACTTCGGTTCGCGCGATCTCGGCGTTCTCCTCCAGGGTCCTCTCATATGGTAACTTCTCTGGAGTCTTCAGAGAAGGACCGAATCTGTATGTCCTCCCGCCTCTGGTTGTACTGCTAGACGCCGACCGAGCAGACGAAGCGGTTGTGTTCTTTACTTGCTTACGAGGCGGAGGAGAAGGACTACGACGCACCGGAGCAGCTGGAGCGGCGGCAGGTCTCTTCCGCCCTTGCTGACGAGGCGGAGAAGGAGGAGGCTGGTTGCTCGGGTGCGTCGGCGCAGGCGGAGAAGGAGGCGGAGTGCCGCCACGCGCCGGAGAAGGAGCCGGCCGAGGGCCCTGATCGTCACTCGCTGGAGGAGGAGGCGGTGGAGGAGGCGGAGTGCCCTGACTCGCCAGAGGAGGAGGAGGCGGAGGCGTCCAGTTCGAAAGGTTGATGAGCTCCTTCCGCCATAGGCATGGAGTCTTCAGAGCAGACCCCAGCCGAGTCTCCCCTTCACCGGTAGGATGGTCAAGCTGGAGGTCCTCAAATCCCAACGTTATTTCATCCACCATCACCCTAGCATATCCTTCTGGAATCGGCCAGCAGTGAAAAGTTGCGCCGGGTTCAGTAGGATAAATAGAGCCAACAGTCGCCTTGACCTTCAAATTCATCCATTGCGTCATAAGGTGGCAATTTTGAGACTCCGTGATAGCATCCACGGGATAGCTGGCAGGAGCCGTCAAGGCATGCTCCGGCTGAAGCAGCTCGGTGGAAGCCACGCTGCTTCTTCACTGAGATGGCGGGGTAGCTTCGGGGGAGGCTTCGGCAGTACGTTTGCTGCGGTTTGCTTCTCGTTCCTCTATCGCGTCTACCCTTGCTTGCAGCGCCTGCATTTGGATCTGCTGCACTTTTTTCCTCCTCTCATGGGATTTGTAACCGCCTGCGTCCGGAAACCCAACTTTCCATGGAATGGATCCTGGCGTGCCTCGTGTCCGTTCAGGGTGCTCAGGATTCCCGAGGGCCATTGTGAGCTCGTCGTTCTCTCTGTCTGGAAAGAACGTCCCTTCCTGCGCTGCTTCGATATACTGCTTAAGCTTACTGACTGGTATGTCCATTTGATCGTTCGTCCAAATGCACTTCCCTGTTACAGGGTCCAAGGTTCCGCCAGCCCCGAAGAACCAAGTCCGGCAACGGTCTGGCCAGTTAATTGTCTCTGGTTCGATCCCTTTATGAACCAGATCATTCTCAGTCTTGGACAACTTAGGCCGGGCTACGAGGTAGCCACCTGACCCCGTGCGATGGTGAAGCTTCTTCTTCGCAGCATTTTGCTTGTTTGTTGCCGACATCTTCTTACGCTTTTCCGATGTCTTGTGGGCCACAAATGCGGGCCAGTGATCTCTGATTTTCTCATATCTGCCCTTGAATTCTGGTGTCTCATAATTGCCACAATAGGCGCTCCCCGGCAACCCGATGGACGACGCCGTGATGCGCGTCATTGCCAAGGTTGAGCAGACTTTTGGCGCATGGCGCTTGAGCGCCGCGGATCAAGATAGGCATGTAAGTGCCGACAGGCTGCAGATCGCCGCACAACATGATCGATGACGCGCCACAGAGCAAACTAGGCACGTCCGCGCTGATAGGCTACGGCTCGCCGCACGGTGAGACAATTGGAGCGCCGCAGAGTGAGAGGCACGGCGCACCGCACAGCAAGAGCGGATCCATCGGCGCTTGCCTGTTGTTGACACGGCATCGCAGCTGGGTACACGTCTAGTCAGTACCCACATTCCTCGCCAGAAGTGGGCAGAGGCCCTCAGCGCCGTACTTGCACCTGAGGTCGGCCGCGCCGTTCGCATGGGTGCCGCCGTTCACCTTGTCCGCGGCCCGCTGGATGACGACGTGCAGGTCTGTAGGCTTGACCGCCTCCTTGGCCCAGGTGTCCACCTGGGCACAGTAGAGGAACATGGCCGTCGCATCCTTGAGCTGGTGATCTCTGATGAAATAGCCAACTTGGAGCTCGAGATCGTGCTCCAGATGTACCGCGAGCATGTCGACCGCTTGGACGAACGCCTGCACGAGTTCAGGCAGAGCCAAGAGCTACCCTAGGCAAGGGCTGCTAGTCATGGTCTCATGGACTCGTTTTATTTTGAAAAGTCGTGTCAACGTGGATATGTATGTATTCACAGCAATCATAGTATTGCTCTGTTTATTGTTTTGTTTCAATGTGTGTACTTTGTTTTCCATTCTTATATGTTCTGTTTCAATGTGTGTATATACGCTTTTCATTCTATATATGTGGATGATAATAGCTAGATTCAAATTAGTATACAAAAACACATAGAAAATGGAATTCATAATATTATATATGTATATTAATTATTCATTAGATCATCACAGAATATATATATATATATATATATATATATATATAGAGTAACACTATTCTGATCCAGAAACCAGAAAAAAGCTATGCAGTTCCCCAACCTTCTACAAGCCAGATCCGATTTCATTCCGGATCCCGCGCTTAGCGGGGCCGTTCCTGATCCGGCGCGCCGCCGTTCCTGATTCGGCGCGCACCGCCGCCGTTTCCTGAGCTAGCACGCCGCCGTTCCCTATCCCCTGCGAACCACCGCCGTTCCCGATCCCCCGCGCTCCGCCGCCATTCCCGGCCCCACCGCCCCGAGCTTGCGTGCTAATTGCGTGCCCGCCTGCCGCATTCCACCGCCCTGCATCTCCTAGACGACGTCCGTGGTTCAACCTCCCTCCCCCAGCGAGCCACTACACAACACCATTGATCCCCATGGTGAACCGCGCCGCCACCTCGATCTAGACTTCCACCTACCCTGTCGCCCCCTTTCCCTGGATCTTCGCAAGCAGCCCCGCCCTGCGGCTTCGGCCACCATCGAGGACCACTAATTGACCTTCTCGCGAGGGCCAACCCGACCTTCTCTAGGAGGGCTCGTCCCTAGAAAAGCTGCTCTTGTCCCCTCCGCCATAGTTGAGCTCGTCTGTCCCTTCCTCCCTTCTCTCGCCCACAACACCCAACAATGTTCCCCCCACCCGCCACCACCGTCCATCTCCGTCCGTGAGCCAAGGCTTCCCCTGTGCGTGTGCCACCACCCAGGACGCCTGAACTGCTATTCCGCCGAAGCAGCTCCTCCCGTTGTGCGTCTACCCAGACCTCAATCGCGCGGAGGCGTCATCCCATCCGATTGTAGTGTAGGTCGCAGTGCGATGGCCAGAAAGATGTGTCCTCCGCCACAGCTACTCGTGCGTGTGGCGGCTCATGCATGCCACTGCCGTGAGTGAGCTCGCAATGGCCCGCACGGCTGTTTACAAGTAGATTGCTCACCATGGCCAGCACGGCTGTGTACAAGCTAGATGCCTCCGGACATCAGGACATATTGACAGTGAAAAAGAGCAAACCATTGGGCCTGTGCAAAACATCTTTCTACATGCACGACATGTGTTCGTTGAATGTGTCTGCGAGCTAGAGTACTACAGTACTTGTACATGTACTTGTGTATTATTGCAATATTTTGTAGTATTTTGCACTGTACCCTTTCTTTTCTTATGTACTAGTCTCTAGCTCCAACCAAATTAAATTTCATAGAAGTTCGAAGATGACCAGCAGACAACGTCCTAGAAAACAGCAATTTTTTTATTACAGGCGTTCAAGTTAGAAAAAGTCAGAGACGTTGTCGACCTCTGCCTTAAAAGATCTAACACACAAAATCAAGGCATTTTCACAACAACAAAAAATTGCCCAAATTAGCTCTGTTTTTTTACAAATATTGCAGAAGTTCAAATACACCGACCGCCGAAGTTTGGAATTCTACACAAAACACACCTTAAAAACATAGAAGTTCAAACTAAAATAACGGAAAGGTTCAATGTTTACTAAAACCCTTAGTTTTTAATTGCTAATAAAACTAAAACCAAGAAGTTCAAATAAAAAATGGAGCATCAAAATTTATATAAAATAAGTATTTTCCTCATTTCTAAAAATATCACAACATGAACCTAAAATTATTACATATTGAAAGAAGGGGAAAACAACATGTGAGCATCAGTGTCTGGGTGTTGTTCTATTGTGTGTGTGCGTGTGTGTGTGTGTGTGTGTTTGTGTGTGTGTGTGTGTGTGTTTGTGTGTGTGTGTATGTGTGTGTGTGACTGTGCAAAAATAAACTTTAGAAGTTCACAAAACCCCAAAAAGCCTATAAGTTAAAAGACAAAACAGTACATAATTTTTTCTGCCTCTGAAACTAGACCAGGAAGTTCAAATTTAAATAGCAGGTCAATTTTATAAAAAAAATCAGAAATTTTTGTATCTAAAAGAAAAGCAAGAAGTTCAAATTAACATAACACATGACTTTGATGCTTATTTTTTAATAAAAAGAACATTGTTTTACGGTTTTAAAAGTTGGAAAAAGAAAGTATTTCAAATAAACCAAGAAGTTCAAATTATAAAAATAGAGAAGTTCAATATTTATAAAAAAGACAGGTTTCTCTTCGTTACTAAAGAATAAAATTGAAGAAGTTCAAATTAAAATAAAAGGAGTAGTTTGATGTTTACGGAAAGCTCAAATTCTTTCCATTTCTAGGAAAAATAAATGTGTGAGGTTCAATTTAAAACAAGGTTTGATGCTTATTTGAAAACATAATTTTCTAATAATAAGACTAAGAAGTTCAATTCAAAATAATATAGAAGTTCGAAGTATATAAAAAACTCAAATTTGTTGCAAAAAGTTCACGTGCACGGTTCAAAATATATATTGCGGGGTGTCCAACCACCAATTACATGTTTGAAAAATGGCAAAAAATGGCGTCCAACCTTCAATTGCGTGTAATTCGATGTATACACAAAAATGCGACAGAAGTTCATACTGAAAAAAACAAGAAGTTTAAGTATTGCAGGAAATGCATTTCAGGTGAGAAATAAAAGTATATAGAAAAAAATAAAGTCTTAAAAGGTTTGTTGAAAGAAGTTCAAGTGCTCTGCCCGGGGAAGTTCAAATTTTTTTGCGAGAGAGGTTCACCATGTATTTCCATGTTCCAAAACACAAAAAAGAAAATGTTTTTTTGTAATTTAAAATAATTTTCTCAATCTACGAACAAGTTCAGTTATTATTTGGGAGCAATTTGATTGCTAAATAAAATAATTAATTGAAATTATAAAAATGAAAAAATTTCATGTACTACATGATGTGTGTTTAATATGAGAAAAATGAATTGAAACGCAAGGTCAAATTTTGTTGTTGTTATAAGTTCAAGTCCTCCGTGGGAGAAAGTTAGAAATATTATAAGTTCAAGTCCTCCGTGGGAGAAAGTTAGAAATTTTGTTGTTGTTATAAGTTCAAGTCCTCCGTGGGAGAAAAATGAATTGAAACGCAAGGTCAAATTTTGTTGTTGTTAGGAATATCATTTGTGTAACACTAGCGAATGGATGGGAAAATTACAAACGAAAATACATCACAGAAGTTGAACGTGAAAACAACAGAAGTTCAACTACTACACTCAATGAATTTCAGATGAAAAACTTTTAAAACCGTTGCGATTATGAAAAAATAATCAACACGGGAAAATTGCGTGTTTACACCAGCTTTCCATCGGTATATCATTTTCTCAATTCCGGTGAGTGGATGGAAAGCTACGAGCAAAAAAGCACGTGAAAAAACAAAGTGAAGTTCAAGTAGACATGCTGAGAAGTTCACGTTCTTCACACAGTGCATTTTCAAAGAATCTATTTTGCGATAAAGGCAGAACAAATGATTTCGCCGTTTTCCAAATTTCTTGAAAACGGCTAGGAATCAGAGAAAACCATCAGCATGAAAAAGTTTCACATTTTCTGTAGCTTTTCAACGGTATATTATTTGCCTCATTCTGATAAAGTTTGTAGAAATTACGGCGAAAATAAGGTATATTATTTGCCTCATTCCAAATTATCTATAGATTCATGCATATCATTATTTTCTTCCAAGCAACAGTCATTCTTTCAATAAATTCTTTGACATATACATTATGAGCATAGTTTTCATAGCAATATTTAAGTTTGTCAAAATTTTCAGATTCTTAATGAGTAATGTCATACTTTTCAATTAAAGAAGTAACTTCATAAGCACCCTTAAAAGCAACAAATTCTTCAATTTGTTCGATATCGTAGTAACTATAAACACCCTTTGCATAAGAAGATATGATTTCATTATCATTAAACTCACATAGGTAGGGGAGGTGTTTTTTAGGGTTCTTAGAGCAACAAGTAAAATCACAAATTTCACAAAGAATCCAAGCATAACACAACAATCTGTTTATTTGATCCCATAAGAGTCTCCCTTTTTCTGACAAATGGTGACGCACAAAATGAGCATACTAATCTAAAGATTTCCCATCAACTAGGCTAGTTGGGGTTTCAGCACGAGCGCATAAGGATCCAAGATGATCCAAGTAGAATACTTTAAGTGGATCCATATCAATAGATTTTCAGCAAGCAAAGATGCAAGCGAATAGAAGGCACATGGAAAAACAAACAAAGATACATACGAGAAGAAGGCGAAGAAAAGGCAAATCTTTTTGAAAATCGTTTTAGAAGTGAGGGAGAGGAAAACGAGAGGCAAATGGCAAATAATGTAATGCGACGGAGAAGAATTTGTGATGGGTACTTGATATGTCTTGACTTGTGCGTAGATCTCCTCGACAACGGCGCCAGAAATCCTTATTGCTACCTCTTGAGCATGTGTTTGTTTTCCCTTGAAGAGGAAAGGGTGATGCAGCAAAGTAGCGTAAGTATTTCCATCAGTTTTTGAGAACCAAGGTATCAATCCAGTAGGAGACTACACGCAAATCGCCTAGTACCTGCACAAACAATCAAGAACCTTGCAACCAATGTGATAAAGGTGTTGTCAATCCCTTCAATGGCCACTTGCAAAAGTGAGATCTGATAAAGATAATAAGATAAATATTTTTGGTATTTTTGTTGTATAGATTGAAAGTAAAGATTGCAAAATAAATAGTAAACTAGAATTGTAGATTGGAAAATTATATGATGTAAAGTAGACCCAGGGGCCGTAGGTTTCACTAGTGGCTTCTCTCAAGATAGCATATGTTACGGTGGGTAAACAAATTACTGTCGAGCAATTGATAGAAAAGGGCATAGTTATGAGAATATCTAGGCATGATCATGAACATAGGCATCACGTCCGTGACAAAGTAGACAGAAACGATTCTGCATCTACTACTATTACTCCACACATCGACCGCTATCTAGCATGCATCTAGAGTATTAAGTTCATAAGAACAGAGTAACGCATTAGGCAAGATGACATGATGTAGAGGGATAAACTCAAGTAATATGATATAAACTCCTTTTTATCCTCGATGGCAACAATACAATACGTGACTTTTCTGCCCCTGCTATCACTAGGAAAGGACACTGCAAGATTGAACCCAAAGCTAAGCACTTCTCCCATTGCAAGAAAGATCAATCTAGTAGGCCCAACAAAACAGATAATTCGAAGAGACTTTCAAAGATATTAAATCATGCATATAAGAATTCAAAGAAGAATCGAATATTGTTCATAGATAATCTTAATCATAAACCAAACAATTCATCAGATCTCGACAAACACACCGCAAAAAGAATTACATCGAACAGATCTCCAAGAAGATCGAGAAGAAATTTGTATTGATATCCAAAGAGATAGAAGAAGTCATCTAGCTAATAACTATGGACCCGAAGGTCTGTGGTAAACTACTCACACATCATCGGACAGGCTATGGTGTTGATGTAGAAGCCCTCCGTGATCGAATCCCCCTCCGATGGAACGCCAGAAAAGGCCTCAAGATAGGATCTCATGGGTACAGAAGGTTGCGGCAGTGGAAAAGGTGTTTCGTGGCTCTCCCCGATCGTTTCAGGGTATAAGAGTATATATAGGCGAAAGAAGTAGGTCGGTGGAGCTGCGAGGGGCCCATGAGGGTGGGGGCGCACCTTCCTACCTCGTGGCCGCCTCGTGGCTTCCTTGACCTTGCTACGTCTTGCGCTTGCGTTGGTTTTCCCCGAAGAGGAAGGGATGATGCAGCAGAGTAGCGTAAGTATTTCCCTCAGTTTTTGAGAACCAAGGTATCAATCCAGTAGGAGGCCACGCTCAAGTCCCTCGTACCTGCACAAAACGATAGCTACTCGCAACCAACGCGATTAGGGGTTGTCAATCACTTCACGGTCACTTACGAGAGTGAGATCTGATAGATATAACATGTTTGGTATTTTTGGTATAAAGATGCAAAGTAAAAAGTAATGGCAAAGTAAAAAAGCAAAGCAAGATTAAAGTGATGGAGATTGATATGATGAGAATAGACCCGGGGGCCATAGGTTTCACTAGCGGGTTCTCTCAAGGGCATAAGTATTCTACTGTGGGTGAACAAATTACTGTTGAGCAATTGACAGAATTGAGGATAGTTATGAGAATATCTAGGCATGATCATGTATATAGGCATCACGTCCGTGACAAGTAGACCAAAACGATTCTGCATCTACTACTATTACTCCACTCATCGACCGCTATCCAGCATGCATCTAGAGTATTAAGTTAAAAACAAAGTAATGCTTTAAGCAAGATGACATGATGTAGAGAGATAAATTCATGCAATATGAAATAAACCCCATCTTGTTATCCTCGATTGCAATGATGCAATATGTTCCTTGTTGCCCGTTCTGTCACTGGGAAAGGACACCGCAAGATCGAACCCAAAGCCAAGCACTTCTCCCATGGCAAGAACTACCAATCTAGTTGGCCAAACCAAAGAGATAATTCGAAGAGACTTGCAAAGATAACCAATCATACATAAAAGAATTCAGAGAAGATTCAAATATTATTCATAGATAGACTTGATCATAAACCCACAATTCATAGGTCCCAACAAACACACCGCAAAAAGAAGATTACATCGAATAGATCTCCACAAGAGAGGGGGAGAACTTTGTATTGAGATCCAAAAAGAGAGAAGAAGCCATCTAGCTACTAACTATGGACCCGAAGGTCTGAGGTAAACTACTCACACTTCATCGGAGAGGCTATGATGATGTAGAAGCTCTCCGTGATGACGGCCCTCTTCCGGCGGAGCTCCGGAACAGGCCCCAAGATGGGATCTCGTGGATACAGAAAGTTGTGGCGGTGGAATTAGGTTTTTGGCTCCTCTTCTGATCGTTTGGGGTACGTATGTATATATAGGAGGAAGGAGTACGTCGGTGGAGCTTCGGTGGGCCCACGAGGCAGGGGGCGCGCCCTAGGGGGGGCCCACCCTCGTGACCGCCTCTTTTGTTCCTTGGCGTAGGGTCCAAGTCTCCTGGATCACGTTCGGTGAGAAAATCACGTTCCCGAAGGTTTTATTCCGTTTGGACTCCGTTTGATATTATGTTTCTTCGAAACACTGAAATAGGCAAAAAACAGCAATTCTGGGCTGGGCCTCCGATTAATAGGTTAGTCCCAAAAATAATATAAAAGTGGAAAATAAAGCCCAATATAGTCCAAAACAGTAGATAATATAGCATGGAGCAATCAAAAATTATAGATACATTGGAGACGTATCAGACCTCCACTCCAAGTCTCCTGGATTGCATTTGTTCCAAAAAAGATCCTCGTGAAGGTTTCATTCCGTTTGGATTCCATTTGATATTCCTTTTCTGCGAAACACTGAAATAGGCAAAAAGCAGCAATTTGCACTAGGCCTTTGGTTAATAGGTTAGTCCCAAAAATAATATAAAAAGGTATATTAAAGCCCATTAAACATCCAAAACAGATAACATAATAGCATGAAACAATCAAAAATTATAGATACGTTGGAGACGTATCAAGCATCCCCAAGCTTAATTCCTGCTAGTCCTCGAGTAGGTAAATGATAAAAACAGAATTTTTGATGTGGAATACTACCTAACATAATTGTCTCTAATTTTCTTTATTATGGCATGAATGTTCAGATCCAAAAGATTCAAGACAAAAGTTTAATATTGACATAAAAATAATAATACTTCGAGCATACTAACTAAGCAATTATGTCTTCTCAAAATAAATGGCCAAAGAAAGCTTATCCCTACAAAATCATAAAGTTTGGCTATGCTTCATTTTCGTCACACAAAAATGCTCTCATCATGCACAAACTCGATGAGAAGCCAAGCAATTGTTTCATACTTTAGTAATCTCAAACTTTTTACAACTTTCACGCAATACATGAGCATGAGCCATGGACATAGCACTATGGGTGTAATAGAATATAATGATGGGGGTTGTGTGGAGAAGACAAAAAAGGAGAAAGTCTCACATTGACGCAGCTAATCAACGGGCTATGGAGATGCCCATCAATTGATGTCAGTGCGAGGAGTAGGGATTGCCATGCAACGGATGCACTAGAGCTATAAATGTATGAAAGCTCAACAAAAAGAAACTAAGTGGGTGTGCATCCAACTTGCTTGCTCACGAAGACCTAGTGCATTTGAGGAAGCCCATTGTTTGAATATACAAGCCTATTCTATAATAAAAAATTCCTACTAGTATATGAAAATGACAATATAAGAGATTCTCTATCATGAAGATTATGGTGCTACTTTGAAGCACAAGTGTGGAAAAAAGGATAGTAGCATTGTCCCTTTTTTTTCTTTTTTTATTTGGCCTTTTTTTTGGCCTTTCTTTTTTTCTTTTTTTGGGACAATTCTGTATTAATGATGAGCATCACACTTCTATTTATTTACAACTCAAAGATTACAACTAGATACTAAAACAAAGTATGACTCTATATAAATGCCTCCGGCGGTGTACCGGGATGGGCAATGAATCAAGAGTGACATGTATCAAATTATGCATGGTGGCTTTGCCACAAATACGATCTCAACTACATGATCATGCAAGGCAATATGAAAATGATGAAGCGTGTCATAATAATGGAATGGCGGAAAGTTGCATGGCAATATATCTCGGAATGGCTATGGAAATGCCATAATAAGTAGGTATGGTGGCTGTTTTGAGGAAGATATAAGGAGGTTTATGTGTGATAGAGCGTATCATATCACGGGGGTTGAATGCACCGGCGAAGTTTGCACCAACCCTCAAGGTGAGAAAGGGCAATGCACGGTACCGAAGAGGCTAGCAATGATGGAAAGGTGAGAGTGTGTATAATCCATGGACTCAACATTAGTCATAAAGAACATACATACTTATTGCAAAAATCTACAAGTCATCAAAACCAGAAATTATGCGCATGATCCTAGGGGATAGATTGGTTGGAAAAGACCATCGCTCATCCCCGACCGCCACTCATAAGGAAGACAATCAATAAATAAATCAGGATACCACTCCAAGTCTCCTGGATTGCGTTTGTTCCAAGAAAGATCCTCGTGAAGGTTTCATTCCGTTTGGATTTCGTTTGATATTCCTTTTCTACGAAACACTGAAATAGGCAAAAAAACAACAATTTGCACTGGGCCTTCGATTAATAGGTTAGTCCAAAAAATAATATAAAAAGGTATATTAAAGCCCATTAAACATTCAAAACAGATAATATAATAGCATGGAACAATAAAAAATCATAGATACGTTGGAGACGTATCAGTAGCCGAGACGGCTACAGCTGCTGCCTGATGGCAGCTGCAAATGCCGAGAGCACTCGAGCTGCTGTCCGTGCCGCTGATGTCGCCCTGGCCCCGGTCGAGGCCATCCATGCCAAGATCGAGGATGCACATGCCAAGATATTACAGGCCACCTCAGACTCCAGCATGCAACCCACGTCTGAAAAGGCGGCGGTGGCCATGGAGCACCTACTTCCTCATGAGGTCGCCAAGTGGGAGCTAGAGATGCAGGAGGCGGCGGAAATTGAGGAGCGCCAGGAGGAGGAGTTGCGCTTGGCCGAGGTCGAGGTAGAGAAGAGTTTGTCCGTCGAGGATTCGGCGGTGGAGTACCAACGCGAACTCTGGCCCAGCCACTACTACGAGTACTGCAACCTTGAGGGCGGCATCGAGGACGAGCACGTGGACGCGGTCTACTTCAGCAGGGGGACCACTACAAAAAAACGACACATCTGTGACATTTTGGGCCGAACGATTTTTTTTCTGTCATACATGTGACACTTCTATGACGATAATTGTGAAAAAACCCGGTATCATCGTAGATGTGGTGGTCTCCTACTTCTATGACAAAAAATCATGACAGAAAATGGGCTTTTCATCCTGGGCAGGCCGGAGACGCAGTTGCATGACATTCTTTGGGCCGTCCATGACGGAAAAAACCATGGTAGAAGCAAGGGGGAGGAAAATTTCGGGGAGTTCCCTGTTACGGTGGGAGGTCGGGGGCCGAGCGATGCGCGTTTCTCTCGTACACGTACGCACGTGTGTGCGAGGCGTTGGCTCTAACTAAACCCGAGGGAGGCGTTGGGCTCTAACTGAACCCGAGCAATTGCACTGCAGGCTACGCGTTACTGAACCCGAGCAATCGATCGATGGCTGTTAACTGAACCAGATCGAGTGATTCCTTCGCTACTACTGCTAACTGAAGCCGATCGATGCTGCCTTTGGGATGAACAGTGAGCGTTGCAGGTTTTTTTTGGATGGACAGTGAGCGGTGGCGTTGCTTCTGGATGAACAGGACCCCGTGGTGTGGTGGAGGGCCGGATGAACAGTAGACGGTGGAGGGGTGCCCGTGGAGGGATGGTTGAACAAGACCCCATGGTGTGGAGGGCTGGATGAACAGTAGACGGTGGATGGGTGGTTGAACAGTAGCCGGTGGAGTAGCACGCGGTGGAGGCTGGATAAACAGGAGCCCGTGGTGGCTGGAGGAGGTCGACGGTAGCCCGTGGAGGCTGGAGGAAGTCGACGGTGGAGATGAACAGTATCCCGTGGAGTCCCGTTTTGCGGTACGCCACACCCCTCCCGATGAACAGGACCTCCGTTTCGACCGTAGGAGGTCCGTTTCGTCCGTTTTGCGGTACTCCACACCCCTCCCGATCAACAGGAGCCCCGTTTCGACCGTAGGAGGTCCGTTTCCTCCTTTGTGCGGTACGCCACACCCCTCCCGATCAACAGGACCCCCGTTTTGACTGTAGGAGGTCCATTTCCTCCGTTCTGCGGTACGCCAGGCCTCGTTTCCATCGCCTGTTCCGTCCAAGCCCTCCCGGTGAACACGGCCACGCATTCCGTTCCGACCCAGCGGGTTGGCTCCCATGCGTTCCATTGCCTCCAGATGAACACGAGGCATTCCGTTGCCTCCCGATGAACACGATGCATTCCGTTGGCTCCCCATGAACACGACGCATTTCGTTGCCTCCACATGAACACGACGACGACGTTGTTTCTCCGTTCTGACCCAGCCATGTACATGAGCCCTCGCCGTACGTATGCGCGAGTAGGCGTTCGAGACCCCTCCTGTATGTACACATACGTGGCCGTATTTTCTTTCTTGCACCCTGGCCGCTGTACGTACGTGTACATGCTACGTGCGTGCCTCTACTACGACACGTGCGCGCCTCTACATCCACCAGTATATATGTATGTACACGTTCACGACAAGAATGACAACGCTACGTACGCTTTGACCAGGTGGGTCCCGACTGTCAGGCACTTCCTTGCGTGCGAAGATGTAGCTGGTGGGTCCCAGCAGTTACGGGGGCTAATCGTTTTTTTTGCCCGGACGCACTTCCATGCGTGCGAAGATGTAGCTGGTGGGTCCTAGAAGTCAGGTGGGTGAATCGTTTTTTTTGCCCGGACGCATTTCCTTGCGTGCGAAGATGTAGCTGGTGGGTCCCGACAGTCAGGGGGGAACGTTTTTTTTGCGAAATACAGTGGCCCGTCCGATGGGTCCCAACTGTTAGGTGGAGGAATCATTATTTTCCGTGTAATAAGGAGGCACTTCCTTGCTGCGGCCGTGGACCCAGCTGTCAGCCTCTCCACGTACAGTCCACGTCGGATGGAAGTCGTTCCTTGACCACGTTGACCACATCGCGCCGGGAGCACCAGGGCGGTGGACGACGACGAGGCCTAGGAAGGGGACAACGCGGAGCCGGGGAAGACGTGGCAGTGGAAGCCCGCGCGGAGAGGAGTACGAGGGCTCACTGGTTTAGCTGCGGTGTGAGGCTGCCGTCGCCGCAGGGCCTGGCCAGCGGTGGGAATAGTACGGGACGGTGAGGCCTCCGCGGCAGCACAGCCGGCCACGGGAGGCAGGAGCATGCGGCACGACCGGCGCTACTTTGGGCGGCTGGATCAAGAAGACCAGAGGTTGAAGAAGCACTATGGCCGTTGGATGGACATCGTACGGTCACTGGAGCTAGAATCGTTTATATTGACTAAGTTGACAAAGCCCTCCGTCCCCGTCAACTTAGTAGGCCCACAAGTCAGCCTCCCACCAAGGTGGGTCCCATCTAGCAGGGGGTATTCATTTTTTGTGCGTAATAAGGAGGCACTTCCGGTGGGTCTGAGCTGACAGCAGGGGGAACGTTTTTTTCGCAAAATACGGTGGCCCGTCGGGTGGGTCCCAGTAGTCAGGGGCAAACGTTTTTTTCACGAAATACTGGTGGGCGTCCGGTGGGTCCCTGCTGTCATGTGGAGGAATAATTATTTTCCGCGTAATAAGGAGGCACTTCCTTGCGGCTGCCATGGACCCAGCTGTTAGCCTCTCCACGTACAATATTCTTCTTATGGAACTCGGTCGTTGACCACATTGACCACGCCGCACCGAGAGCACCACGGCGGTGGACGACGGCGAGGCCTAGGAAGGGGACGATGCGGAGCAGGGGAAGACGCGACAGTGGATGACCACGCGGGCAGGAGTACGAGGGTTCACTGGTTCGGCTGCGCTGCCGTCACCGCAGAATAACATGGGGTGTGGGTGAGGGAGTAGTATGGGGGCGGTGAGGCCTCCGCGGCAGCACAGCCGGCCACGGGGGGCCGGAGCAGGCGGCACGACCGGCGCTACTTTGGGCGGCTGGAGCAAGAAGACCAGAGGTTGAAGAAGCACTACGGCCATTGGATGGACATCGTACGGTCAGTCGAGCTAGAATCGTGCGTATTGACTAAGTTGACAAAGCCATTCGTCTCTGTCAACTTAGTAGGCCCACTATACTGGGTCCCAGCTAGCAGGGGGAGTATTCATTTTTTTGTGCGTAATAAGGAGGCACTTCCTTGCGTGCGAGGATATAGCTGGTGGGTCCGAGCTGTCAGCGGTGGTAACGTTTTTTTTTCGTGAAATACAGAGGCCCTTTCGGTGGGTCCCAGATGTCAGGTGGAGGAACCATTATTTTGTGCGTAATAAGAGGCATTTCCTTGTGTGCGGCCGTGGACCCAACTGTTAGCCTCTCCACGTACAGTCCACTTCAGATGCATGTCGGTCGTTGACCACGTTGACCACGCCACACCGAGAGCACCAGGGCGGTGGACGACGGCGAGGCCTAGGAAGAAACGACACGGAGGCAGGGAAGACTCGGCAGTTGTTTTTGTTTCCCACGCGGAGGGGAGTACGACTGTACAAGGGTTTACAGGTTCATCTGCCGTCGCCAGAGAATAACAGCAGGTGTGGGTGAGTAGAGGGATGGCTAGGCCAGCGATGGGAGTACGGTGGGGCGGTGAGGCCTGCGGGGCAGCACAGCCGGCCGCGGGGAGGAGGGAGCAGGCAGTCCCGCCGGCGCTTGTTTGAGGGGCTGGAGCGGGAAGAGCAGAGATTGAAGAAGCACGACGGCCGTTGGATGTGTTTAAAAAATGTACAACCCATTTCTCATTACTAATAGGCCATTTTGTCGGCCAGCCGAATGAAGCTCTCCTCGTCTGGAAAGATTTGCAGCCCAACAGGCCTGATAAAGCGACTTACTTGACAAATCATAAAAAACTGGGCTAGCCATTTTCAGAAAGAAAAAAACTACTGGGCTGGTCTGTGGTAAACATAAAAGAAAAGGCTGTCTAGACAGGCCAGAGTGGTCTCGCACAGCCCAGTTGACACCCTGCTTCCATCTCAAAAACAAATTAGATAAATGCCACTCCAATTATGGCGATTCATAAAAATTCCACTGCAATTTCCAAACTCTGAAAAATACCACTGCAATTTTTGCAAACTTTGAAAAACGCCACTTCAATTTGCAAACTTTGAAAAATGCCACTCCAGACTTCGAAAAATGCCACTAGAAATGGCATGAAATGGCATTTTTCAAAGTTTGGAAATAGCAGTGGCATTTCTCGGATACACCAGATTTGGAGTGGCATTTATCAAATAAACCCAAAACAAAAATAACTGGGCGATCTGCTGGGTCCCTGGTGTCAGCCGCTCGTTGTGCAATTATCTCATTTATTGACTACATTGACAATGGCATGGGACCCAGATGTGAGAAATCCACTAGGAGGAGCCATTTTTTTATTGGCTTGAAATAAGGAGGCACTTGCTTGCGTACTGCCATGACCTTTGTGGGTCCCTGCTGTTATCCTCTCCACATACAATCGTCTCCTGATTGTGTGCGCGTCAACTTGGTAGGCCCACAAGTCAGCCTCTAAACCCGTGGAGGACAAATACAACCCATTTAAAAAAGTATCAGCCCTTCCATACGTTCAAACGGAAAGTTCAACATTCAGAGCAAAGTAACATGTCTGATCCACATGTAGAGTACTGAACTTCCATGTTGACAACCATCATAGCCAAGTAAACTATCTACTCCCACTAATACTCTAGTAGCGTACAAGTACTAACTTACTCTTAGCTAACTAGACGATGCCGGCCGCCATCTGTGGTACACGCTAAACACCGGCACCGGCGTCGTGCGCCTCGCCTCGGACTTGCAAGAGGTGCGATAGGGCGCGTTGCTCGCGCGCGTTGGCCCTTTCCATGCCAGCATGGTCCACCGAAGCTTCGGCTTCCAAGCGGGAAACCCACTTGACGAGCTGGTAGTGAAAATCAGCGTCGCGAACGCGTGTGTGCCCGACAGCCTACAGGGCTATTTGCCAGGCGCCGGCCTCCACGTAGTCGGCCCAGTTGCGGGCGCTCTGCTCGCGACTCAGAGCGTCGGTGCGTTGCTGCTCCATGTCCCGCTGGCGGCGCAAATCGGCGATACACTGCTCCTCCACCAGGAGGTCACACTCCAACAACTCCTGCTCCTCCGCCATGCGGTCACGCTCCAACAACTCCTCGATCTCTGCATTCCATCTCAAGACAGATAGAATGCCTCCTCCCTCCGTCTGCCTTCCGGTGAAAACCCGAACACTAGTTCCGGCGGTGACCGCCTCTGGTGTCGCCTACCGCGGACGGGCGGGGGCATGGCGGACGTGGCAAGCGACGTCGGGCCGGTGGGGGCTTATGAGGATATGGCGAGTTGGGTCACAGTGGCACCGGAGAAGGCCGGGAAACAATACTTATAGGCGGAAGTGTAACATCCCAAAATTCTAAATTTTGGAATGTTATAATAAACAGATAGATTGGATTGATTGATTGATTGATTGAAAGTGAGTGAATTCGATTTTTTTTGAAAGTTAAATGAGCGGGAATAAAAGGACTTTCCCAAACTTTCATCTTTGTTTTCAGATCTCCATGAATTCAAATTCTTTTCACCACAAAACCCTGAGAGAGAAGATGACATGACTTCTTCCATTTATTTAAATGAAAAGGGTTGTTGAAAATATTTGAATTTCATTTGATAATATTTTTCAATTTTGAAACTTTAAGCAACTCAATGAATTTCACGAGAGAAGATAAAATGACTTCTTCAAATTATGAAATATGAGTTGGGTGTTTCAAAGGATCAATTTCAAGTCCTTTTGGAATTAATTTCCAATTTGGATTTATTTGAGTTTTATTCAAATTATTTTTCTCCAAAAATAAAATATATGGAAATTAGGGTAACATGATTCCCTACAACAGAAAATTGGAGAGAAATAAATTTGAAATCATTTTGGTATTTTAAAAATGATTTTTGTTGGATTTTAATAGACCAGTAGCACTCTTTGAATTATTAGAATTTGTGTGTATTTTATTTAATGCTAGAAAAATGTTCATGTCGTAGAAAATCTTTTTCTGAAAATTTTGATATATAATATGCCTATATAAAGTTTTATTTTATTTTCGTTTTTCAGTTTATGACATTCTGTAAAAAAAAGTGCACCGAGCGGCTGGCCCAAAAAAAAAAAAGTGCACCGCGTGGCCGGCCGAAGGCCTTTAGGCCCATCGTCTCTTTTCTTCTCTGTTTCGTATATTTTCGTCTACGTTTAGTCCCACATTGCCTAGCCTTTGACCCCTAAGCCTCTTTTCCACCAATAAATATAGACCCATAGAGCCTCCAAAAATCATCCGATTCGGGTTAAATCAATATTTTGGTTTGACTAGATTCATTTAAGAAAAAATATATTTCTCCTCTCCCGCGCGACTTCTGGAAATTTATCTCTTCTCTCCAAAGTCGTCTTTTCTCTGCCTTATAAAGGTATCTTTCTTTGTTTTTTTTCTTCTTATACCTCCGTAGTTTATTATTTTTAGACTAATATGATAAAATAATTAGATTATCAATTAGTCTACGTATTTATACATTAGACCCTAGCCCGTAGCTATTTTTTCTTCCGTAAAACAGTTTGGCCCTAATTTTTCAAATAGCCATAACTTTTTACTCGTTTGCCCAAATCCAACGAAACCAACGCCCACTTCTTCGTTATGATCTCCTCTATCCAGTAATTCAACTCAAACATGTTTTTAAAAAATTTTAAAATTTGAATTAGATCAGATTTGAATTCAAACTTCTTTTGATCATATCTTTTTATCCATAACTCCGTTTCAGTTGATTCTTTTTGCAAATCGAAGCTCTTGACCTAAATTTTCTGATAAGGCCAAATTCACATAATTTTGGTACTCTTAGAAATTGTTTTATGTTGCAAGAGCTATTTGCTTGGTTTTGATGTTTTCCGAATCGTCTTCTTCGATCTTTCTGATCTTTTGAGTGATTGCTTATGTGTGGTTACTATTGCTTGCTTACGATAGATTGACCGGAGTGTGACGAGTAGATCTATCAAGAGTTTTGAGTGCGAATCATCTTCATCAACATTGCAGGAAAGTTCACACTTTTATCATATCCCCTTTCATACCAAGTTTTTATTGCATTAGATCAAACCTCCAACATTGCATGATTAGGATCTAATGAAATTGTGGGATGGGAAGTAGTTGATGAGGTAGGAACCTATTGCCCTGCATTCAAACCTTGGGAGTAACTATTACGTTATGCTTATATTGCCATTCTATGCTCGTAGACGTGGATTGGGTTTGACATTATTTCATGACAGATGTGGGCTTGTTAATTAATGGTTTACTTAAGGTGGCAACTTAAACACACATATGGGTGGATTGAGGCACCTGGGTATTCCAGGACTTGCCTGTTTTTCTTTTGGACCGCCACCCAGGCTCAAAGGGATCATAAGATTATTCATACTAGAAACTTCCGTGTGCAGCCACAAGCCATTATGGGCTCTGGCATAGTTGATTAAGTCGTGCAAACTCTTACAGGGTAGACTAGCAGATGTAGGGGAAAGTAGGTGTACCGGTCTATCCAACGTAAGGTGCTAGCGCTTCTGAAAGGCTATGTCTCGGTCATCCGTTTCTCAAACACCATGTAGTGCGAGAAAACCAACGGAGGAGATCGAGTCTTGTGGGGAAAAGTGCGCAAACCTCTGCAGAGTGTACAATCTAATCATGATTAGCCGTGTCCCCGGTTATGGACATCTTGAGTATCTAGTTCTTGGATTATCCTGTTGATCTCATCACGTTACTTTAAATGAATATTGTTGGGATTTAATGATGTTACTTAATTGGGATTGAGAATGCTGTCAACCATTCTCAATGTTCAACAACCACCATGATAGTTAAATAAAATTTATTCCTTTGCAGTAGGGAAAAATTGGATTTTCGCAAAGACCTTATAACCATAGAGCTTTTCCACCAGCCAAATATGCATGTAGTGATAGCCATTGTTCATCATTCTCTATGGTGTGAATTTGCCAGTACATTCAATGTACTGACCCGTTTCGGGATGCAACGTCTCATGTTGCAGGTTTCTTACGACGAGTAAGTGATACGTTAGGGTTACGATTTCTACACTCAACTTTGCCGTTGGTGTTGATGGGAACCCGCAACCTTGTTACTTCCGCTATTTGGATTGGGGTAATAGTATTTACGTTACTTTTACATGTGATTTACCTCTGTTATAAATCCTCGAGTACTGTGTGTGTCAGCATACCGATCCAGGGATGACACTTAAGCACAGAGACTTGACCCATTCGGGTCGGGTCACTACAAGATGGTAGCGCGACGGTCATCGGAATTCAATGCATAATGGCTTAGCGCACCAGCTTGCCGTGCAAAACTAGAGAAACTGAAATTATGACTATGCCATCTCGTCCCGTATGGGTCGCACGCCGGCATGGCGGTCAAACGAGTGCACTCGAATCATCTCCCTCCTTGTCAATAATGATTCCACGGATTTAAAAAGGCCGCAACAATCAAAGCGTATCTTTTTTCGCATCAGTGAGCTGCCTTAATTACGGCCGGCTGCATGCATGCACTCAGAACCGCTCGCAGGCAATACGCGAAGTAGCATGCAACGAGTCGCAGCCGAGGGCACGCATGCAACCACTTAAATCGCTGGAATTATTACGTGTTGCTCCTCACAGTGAAGTGACAAGACCCTGTGCCAGAGATGACACCTGAGTATAGGCGCCGTGTTCGGCATACCATAGTCAGCCTCACCGTTTGCAGTCACTATCATCATGGCTGTAGAGCTAGCCTGCTTACAACTAGCCCTGTTCGACATAATTTCCTGTGTGTAGATGCCCGTGCATTGCACGGAACACCAAGATTGGGGGTGGACGGCTCTGGTAGCGGCCATCGCGCTAGATTTTTCCACGGCCTTCTAGATGTGGTGGGGAGGAGATAAGGCTGATTGTGAGAGACAAGGAGTTGTTTGTAAATAGGGAACAAGTGCGGGCATCTTTTTGCAAAAATGGAGAAGCTTGGTTTGTATGCGTCAGATCTAGATCCGACGGCTATAGGTGAATGATGGGAGGCACAACATCATCACCAACTCAGGACCTCTTTGATTCACAGGATTTCGAAAAGCAGGAATAGGACACGGCAATATTACAAGTTTCAAACTAATATTACAAATGTTAGGAGTAATGCTGCACCTACAAAGTGGGAATTACTAGGAAGTTTACGTAAGAACTTTTGTTACTTTAGATGGATGTAGCATTATCGTACAAACTAAAATCCACCGCCCTGACAAGTCACTAATGGGCAAATAAATTTTCGAGTCTCTGGCCACTTGATATTTCAAAAGAAAAAATCAGCTTATGCGGAGACTTTGTCATTTAGGCTTAGACGCTTGCGGTGATCAGCACGCCATTCATTGTTGCGCCAGAGAACGCCAAACCTCATTACCTTGAGCACACTTTCCTCCAGAACAAAGAACCTGGCCAATTTAATCTCAGATGTGCTGCCTCGGTAGTCGATCAAATCAATTTCTGTAAGATGGAGATCAAGGCATTCGATGATATTGTTATAGTGTAGCACATTTTTCACTTTAGCGTATTTTTTTATCAGCAAAAGAAGAGAATATATTAGAGCTGCTGGCTGCATAAGATTGCCGTGTCATCAAGAGGTACCAATATCATTCGCTCATACGATAGGGTTGGCTGGCTAGTGATATTTTTTCACTCTCTCTCTCTCTCTCTCTCTCTCTCTCTCTCTTTCTGTTTCCTCTCATTTAACTAGGAGCACGTGAAGAGCTTGGGCATTTGTTGCCTTCCACTATGTGGCCGATGCCATATTTCGCAAAAGTATGCCACATAATATGCATCGATGTTAAATAAAAAGATTTTGGCACCGCTCTCGCGATGTGAGAGAGTTGGCACCGCTGTGCACACAGACCCACATGTATAAAAAATCAATCAAACCCACTACACCAGCCTCTCACTCTCCCAAACAAGTGTTTTTTATTGCCTCGGTCCTCTCTCTCTCCCACGCAGTGTTCTTTCATTGCGTGAGTTAATTTGGCACCAGAGCAAAGTAGGTGATCCAGATTGGGGCACCAGGTGAGCAATGGAGGGGCATCGATACCAAATGCATCACAAGTGAATTTGGCACATGTTTTGGCCGACATAGCCCACTTTTGTACTCCCTCCGTCCCAAAATTCTAGTCTTAAATTTGTCTAAATACGGATGTATCTAGTTACATTTTAGTGTTAGATACATCCGTATCTAAACAAATGTAAGACAAGAATTTTGGGACGGAGGGAATACTACCTCATATTTAGTATAAAATTTTGACCATAGATTTACCTAAGAAAATGCCAATGCATGTCACTAAAAATTACACCATTTGAAATTATGTTCAAATACGAATCCAACGGTATAGTTCTTTGTGACATGCATTAAAATTTTGTCAGTTAAATCTATGGTCAAATTTTGATACTACAAAATTGGAAGAGTAAACCAGGACGGAGGTGGTACTTGCTCTTAGGGTAACCATAGAGTTACTGGAGTAGTCTGAGTTACTTTCCACTATGACTAGCCTAGGCTACTATATTAGTACAGCATAAAAACGATGCAGGTGATCATGTGAGAAAAAAATACTAAAAACATTTCTTTTGGTGCAGTGCGTAGATGCTGTTTTGAACACTACACTTGTCATCGTAATTTGGGAAAATTGCGAAAAAATTGAGCTACGTTGTGATTACCGTTTACATATAGGAAAGAAGTTTCACCTCGATGAGTAGCTTCTCCGTGCATGGAAAACATGTAAGGAATCCAACAACTTGATCCAGATTGGGACCGATACATTTTAGTGCTAAGATCTTCACTGTGCGCATGGACTGGGTCAAGCTTGTGGGAATCATTTTCTGGTTGACGGTCGTAAATACATCAAGAAGAAATTTAAAAATGTGAATTTCAAGAAGATGGAGAAGAAGATGAGTGGAGTACCTGAATGATTACGTATCCAATAAACAGTTCGGAGAATTTGGCAGACGAGTACACCAACACTGTCAATGTCGGCGCGTCAATGACCCTGATTTTTGTTGGACCTTCTAGATCCGATACAAGCAATCTCTCAAGGAAAGGCGCATTCTCAATGACCATAACGTGGAACAGCTGGAGTGATCTCTTCCCAATTGATGTCTTGTTGCAGGGCCAACAAGACACATAAATCCATCGGAGATTCGTTGAGGCGATGTGGAGGCTAATGAACCCGTGGATCTGCTCAAGATGAAGGTACTCGAGTGCAGTACAGCTGCGGAGCAGGTGCTCCATAGCCTTCTTCGAGATGACAACATCGAAGAGTTCGAGCTGCTTGAGTTGAGGGAGAAGAAGGGCGAGCGCGACATTAATCTGGGGAAGATAGCAAGAGCTGAAGTTGTCGCGATGCAGCGTTGGCTTGAGGCGGAGCGCGGACGGCGGCAGAGAGCGACATCGTCCAGCTTCAAAGCTGAGCTCCTCGAGCTGATCTAGGGCGGGGGATAAGAACCACTCGTCGAACTTGGGTTGGACCTTGCAGTTGGTACTGAACATGTGGATGTCAAGGCGTCTGGCTGGCCCAGGGTGCGATGAAAGGATCTTGGAGACTACGGCCATGCGTTTGCAATCCCCGTCGTAGAGGCAGTTATCGACACTGAGGTTGAGGGGGACGCAGCGCCAGAGGGGGCGCCACCGCCGGGAGAGCAGGGCGTCCGCACGACAGATTTGGTGGGGAGGAGGCCGATGATAACGAGCAGCATGTCATCGGGGAGGCTGCTGATGAAGTCCAGGCTCGCCGGATGCGGTTTTGGCTTGAGCCGCCTCCGCTTGTTGGCTGCCTCGCCGTCCATCTCAACCAGCGGCGACGCCGGTGTACACGTGTGCTGGTGTGTGTTGTGTGCTGGGTGTGCGCGAGTGTGTCCTTCTGTGCATGCCGCCGCGCAGTGGTGAATTGTGCGCGAGTACGTCCTTCGCGCGCAAGAAGTTTGTCCTCAATGTGCCCTCAATTTACTAGCGTGCGGGGTGCTACCCCGAGTGGTTTTAACTTTGTTTACTTCACCGCGTGTCAGATGGGCCTCTAGTTTACTTATTTTCACCCACTGCCACATGGTCCAGTACACGAAGATACGGAACCCGAGCTGACAAGGCAGCATGTGGATTGGTTGACCGGTCAACTAAACAATATACGGAGCTATACGCTGACACAGTGAGCGTATAATTCGTCGGTATAGAGAGTTCGAGTGAGAGGGGAGGCCCATGAGAGATAGCAGAGAGAGAGAGAAAGGGCTGCTCCCTCCGTTTGATAATGTAGTTCCGACATTTTTTAATGTCAAACTTTTGAAACTTTGACCAAGTTTATAGAGAAATTATTTATATCTACAATACCAAAGATAAATGATAGTATGGAATAAGTACATGTTGTGATGAATCTAATGATCGTTCCAGATGTAAATGTTTTTATCCACATATACCTGGTCAAACTTTTCTGAGGTTTGACTTTTTAAAACATCAATATGCTTGTGGATGTGACAATGTCCCTAACTAGAGAGAGAGAGAGAGAGAGATTGAAAAAGTGTGTGTGCATGTGTGAAAGAGACATGGACAACACACGATAAAAGTAGAGAAAAAGCGTGCGTGTCTTATGCAAACATATCACACATGCATCTTCGATAACGGAGGCAAGGTGAGGAGATAGTGTGTGGTTGTTTGGAACCGACAGAGCAAGACCCCTAGCACGTGGCCAAGAGGGGTTTAACAAACAAGGGAGAGAGGTCGAGAGAGACGTATGGAGAAAATGCAGACATGGGGAGGAGAGCATGTATATTTGTCATAGAGAGATCCCCTGGAGATCGTGATGGGACTACATGGGTGGGACATCGAGTGACAAGGTATGTGCGCGATAGAAGATGCCCCGAGAGATATCGAGATAGACGTATGGATGGAAGGAGACAATACGTGTGTTCCTGATGGCTAGTAAGAGATAATCATACTTAGGAGGGGGGAGTGCTTGCGCCTATTATGGAGTGAGGGATTATGCTACTTAGGGGGGTGCGTGTCACATGGAGAGAGAACAAGGGCGGAGAGTGTTGGATGGGTCTATATGCATAGCGCGAGTGAGACATGTGTATGTGTGAACCAGGGAGATATAAGGCCAGTTTGGCTTCCGTCCTGAGCATCTATTGCCTGGCCTAGTGTTGTGGCTGGATTTCATGCATGCTTGTTTGGTTGCTACCCTGTGAAAAAGAAAGCCCGCCTGGCCTGGGTTCCCTTGCACTTTAATTAGCCTGGCTGAACTCCAGACACTGCAAGTAGCCTGGCCCAGGCGACCGATTTCGAACGCCTGACCGTGCCTGGTCGTGTGGCCATGAGGCTAACAGCAACATGGATGGATATTAGCATTAAATAATTGATGCATGGATTGATTGATGGGACGTTGATGCTTTGCCTGGCCCAGGCATGAACCAAACGCTTCAGCACCACACAAGCCTGGCCAGGCAGAAATATTTTACATCTCATGTCCACACCAGGCAGTACCGGCCATCAAGGCATGAGGGTCAGGTCACGAACCAAACTGACCAATAAAGTTTGAGAGAGATTGAGGAGCCCCGATAAGGCTGAGTGGAGCGTTAGATAGCTGAGAGGGGGAAATAGATATTCCATCCACTCGATAATGCAGCGCATGTAAATTTTTTAGAAGTCAAACTTTGGAAACTTTGATCAGGTTTAAGCAAATGTTATTTATATCTACAATACCAAAGATACATCATACAAAACTACATCTCATGGTGAATCTAATGGTATATGTTTGCCGTACTAGATGTAATTCTTTTTCTCCACGTACATGGTCAAACTTTGTGATGTTTGACTTTTCAATAAATCTATATGCTATGGACCGAGGAGAGTGCCTCAGTCGAGACAGATCAAGTGCGTGTGAAGGAGAATGAGTAAGTGTGCAAAAAGAGTATGTGTGTGAAAGAGAAAGTGACAACAAACGATAAATTAGAGAGAGTGTTTGTTTTTTCGTTTCTTATGCGAACATATCACGCATGCATCTCCTAGATGGAAAAGCGAGGCGAGGAGATACACGAAGATAGCTAGTGTGTGATTGTTTGCAACGGAGAGGGACACCCCTGGAGCACATGTCCAATAGAGGTCTGGCCAACAAGGAACAAAGGTCGAAAGGGACACATGGATGGCATGGACGCATGGGGAGGGAGAGAGGGTGTGTTTGTGATAGAGTGATCCCGTCGAGATCGTGAGGGGACTATATGGGTGGGAGATCGAGGGAGTGCGTGCGCGATAGAAAGATACCCCGAGAGAAATCGAGATAGACCATGCACATGTTTGTGATGGAGACTAAGATTAGCTAGTCATATACATATAGGGGGACTGCGTGTGCCCACAATTGAGTGAGAGACCATCATACTTGGCTAGCTGGGCATGAGATTGTGTGTGTGCGCGTGTGAGATGGAGAGAGAACGAGGGGGATAGATAGAGTTTTAGATGGGCCTATCGAGTGCGAGTGAGATATGCATGTGTATGTGTGACCCAAGTGGATGGAGAGTTTGAGAGAGGGGGAAGAGCTCTGAGACGAAATAGTGGTGCGTGAGAGAGTTATGGGCAAAGAGCCAAGGAATTTGTGTGCATACGGTGAGTGCACCCAAGATATCTAGCTTGGACTAGCAAGAGTATCATACATAGTGTGCGAGAGAGACCTATAGATGGTGTATATATGCATGCGAACTAGAAAGACCCCCCCCCCACACACACACACAAAGAGAGAGAGAGAGAGAGAGAGAGAGATGGAGACAAAGGGAGAGGGACCAACAAGGTTTTTGTGTCGGATGTGTGCGATCGAATTGAAGATTGTCGGCGAGAGAGTGAGAGAGAGAGAACAGGAGTCCGGGAGAGGGGGAGGTCGCGTTTTATGCATCAAAGACTGATATAAACCATGTTTCGATATAAACTTGCATTCAAATATTGAAATTGGAGAACATGTTGTCTGCAATCCACACATGAACGGATATATGCGTATATCAAACAATTTCATTAATTTGACTTTCAACATGTTCATGGAGTACTATAATACTGTATAACATGCTACTCGATTGAGGTGTTCAATTTTGGATTTAGTTCACTATTTTGACCTACCGAACGAGCTATTTCATTGAATCGAGATATTTCTTTTTGGGTTTGATTCACGTTTTTGAGTGGGTCAACTATTTGTCATATAGTAAATCTCTAGCAACGAGCATGTAAAAACACATTACTCCTGAGCATCATCTCTCCATCTAAAAAAGAAGGGGCAAGCTAATTTTTCAAAATTTGATCCGAAACGACTTGGTAAGGTAGATGTGGATGCTCGTTCTCCAAAAATTTGAACAAACCGTTAAACATCCTCTCTGCTTGGTGGAATTCGCCCGAGCAAATAAATGGGAGACGCGAAATTACCTTCCTATGTGGGACACGCATCAATTGGCCTGTTGTACATCGAGGGTAGGTTCGTAACTTCATCCAAGCGCGCTTTCTGCTCGGCCGAAATGACATGTGCCGCATAATTCATAAACCATGGTCGGCAAAACACGCTCTCCTCGCCCGAAATAGCTCGCGCCGACTATTTCAAAACACGCTCTCCTCGCCCGAAATCGCTCGCGCCCACTATAGTTCAAAACACACCCTCCTCGCCCGAAATCGCTCCCGCCCACTATGTGGGGAGAAGCAATGTTACTCTACTATCCCCGACCCTCAGTACGCAGACCCAAGCCGAGAAGCCTATAGGCAAGGGTAGAACTGTAACTCCCCCTCACATTTCAGACAAATGCGTCCGGAAGACATGGTTCCACTCCCCTCCCAATTCCCCCCCCCCCCGCCCGCCCCCATTCATACCTCGTGGGCGCCAAATCACCTTCTCCCCGGGAAGCTCCCTTCTCTCGAGCCGCAAAACCTTAGCCCCACCTCCATGGCGCCCCCCACCGCACAAATTTCACACCCGCCCTCCTCCCTAATGCCGGAGACGCTGTCCATTTGCCGTCATGCACTGGGCCGTGTGCCTCTTACTCCATGCTGCTGGTGCTGCCTCGACGACGGCCGCATGAACCGTACCGGAGCCAATTCACCCCCGTCGTTGTTCACGGCGCTGGAGCGGCTCCAACTTCGGATCCGCCCAGAGTCCTGGCGCTGCTTCCGCGTAGTCGTCGACCGTCGCGACATCGCTCTTTCCCTGCCGCCAGTCGCCACCGCAACCGCGCCGGCCTCACTGACTCAGCAGCTGGACCTGCCTACTTCACCATGCCGGCAGATAGGTCGCACCCTTATCTCAAATCACTTTATTTAGGCATCAGTTGTTTGAATTTTTATTCTAGACCAATAAATTCCCAATGGGAAGCAACACCACTCGAGGCGGCGGAGCTCCTAGGCTGTCGGTTGGCTGGTGTCTAACGTAAGGGTGCAGGGCCACAAGTTCGCCGCGGAAGCAGCGCTTAGATGGCTATCTTTTAGTGTTGCATGGGTTGAAGGTACTGCCGCCGCCGGATCTGGATGACGGGGAGTCTTTGTGGAGTGGCCCGGGGGCGGCGCAACCACGGCAGTGCGGTGGGGAGGGGAGCGGGGTTTTGGCTGGGGCCACGGACGGCGGAGGCAGGCTGCTGTGCTGTTGGTCGCTGGCTCTTCGGGGAAAATTCCGAACAGTATCAGCCGGAAGGCACAAGACGGCCAGCCATCAGACGTAGATCGGACAGTACCAAAACAAAATAAAATTGTGTGACCCCAATTTAGTCTTGAGTCAACAGACGTGTGACCACTCTCGTACCTTGCTGTTGATCAAAGAGATATGTCGTTCTTAACATTATACGTTATCTGTATCTTCAAACACACCGTCTTCCGACTCACCGCAGCTGCTCCAACAAGGGAAGCATACACCAGAAGGGAGCTATAGTCCCCACTCAATAGTTCCCTACATCGAATGCGCATGCCCGACATGGACAACTACAACAACCACAGGGCCATCGACAAGTCAGCACATGATGCTCACTCCTATGGATGGCAGCCAGATAGGTTGTACCCTCATCTTACTTCTGCGCAACATTTATGGCTTTGTTATTCATCTAAGCATGGAAAATAGATCATCACATTTCACTGTATATTCATGTTGATCTCTTACGGGTCTTGTTCAGGAGTTAACGCCATTCCATAGTTCAACTAAGATACTTGTTCTTTAGGTAACGCTGTTCCATAGTTATCATCCATCAACCAATGCTATCCCACAGGCTGGTGATTATAGTATTATACCACTTCTAGTAGTACCTATGTTGTTCTTTAATACTTTTGTGTGCCATCTAGTTAATCTCGAGTGCAAACGATACATATTCTGTAGCTTTCATCTGTGTTCTCCCTTTAGTTTATGAGACTTGTTGGTCTCCTACAGGCACTCATTACATAAATCTAACTACTAGTTGTCTTCCATGCACGTCAGATATAATTGCACACACTGTTATATCCACAAGAACCTCACGGAGCAATGTAAAGGCCAATAAACTTGATGTCAATGATACACAATATGATGGAACATGTAAAGGCAGTTCTTCAGAAGACTTGCAGAAAGATGATGAATCCTCTTCACCCCACAAGGTCCTTGCTCTAACTTGGCCTATGATATGGGTACAACATGCATATAATGTCCTAGAGTGTATCTACTCTGTTGCAATGCCATGTGCTTAGCATGCTGATCATGCATGTAAATATGTCATGCCTTCCTATTTTTCAATACCTATTCCATTCATGATAACATGTTTTCAAATTCAAGTCCTGTCATTCTACTCTATCGCAATGCCATCTGCTTAATTTGTACATCATGCTTCTGAATATCTTATGCATTGTTATTCATCAGTATGTACTTCATCTGTCTACCATACCATGTTTTTTTACATTGAAGTGATGTTCTAGTGCTCTGTTGCAATTCCATCTTATTTTCCCAATCATAAACGTGTATGTTGCCTTAGTTATTTCTGTACGTACTCCGCTAGCATACAGTTTTACATTCAACTAGTGTTTTTTGCTGCGTTGTCCTGTCGTATCCCTAGCTCTTACACCATACTCCCTCCGTACGGATTACATGTTGCTGAAATGGATAAAAAGGATGTATCTAGAACTGAAATACGCCTAGACCCATCCAATTTTTTTCCAGATGGAGGGAATACATGTCAATATGTCATGCCTTTCTATTCTTCAGTACCTATTCCATCTCTCTGCTGTCGCATGTTTTATAATTAAAGCACCATTCTTCTATACAAGGCATGCAAGGGGAAGACGACTATGTTAGAATCTGAAGGGTTACAAACAAGGCCTTTGCAAAAGATCCAAACTCTAGGAGATAATAAACCAACTACAGTTTTTATAGATACTGCTCCAGCACAGAGAAACCCAACTCCTACTAATAATAAGCAGATTCCAGTGGCCAAAGAACTAGTCCGCTCCAGTCCAGCAAAAATATGTCAACTCAATTCTAAGAAGCGTGTGCATCTCCTTGCATCATGAAATTTTATAGCATGCCGATCATATTTTCTACATGTTTCTTACCCATCTCTCTTTCAGAAAATAAGCTTAACAGATAGAAGAATTTCTGCAATGGTATCGTTTATGAGGAAAGATTGTTGCAGGAATTCTCTGTGCTCCAATGTAGATGTAAGTACCTCTTGTATATCACTATATTTTTACATCAGCATGTATTTTGTTAAACGGCGTGAATCCAACCTTTATCTAATCTAAATTTAGTTGTAGGAAAATGTATTATTAAAGGCCACAATGTTGATTTTTGCAAGGAAAACTGCCTGGTAGTTTTGCATCCTGAGCTGCATGAGTGTACTATCTCATATCAGTGGGTTTGAATACTTTAGTTTTGCAGTGGGGTTTTCAGTGTTTTTTCACTGTGTTGTCCTGTCGTATGCCTAGCTCTTACATCATACTCCCTCTGTCCGGATTAAATGTCGCAGAAATAGATAAAACTGGATGTATCTAGAAGTGAAATACGCCTAGACCCATCCATTTATTTCCGGATGGAGGGAATACATGTCAATATTAGTACCTATTACATCTCTGTTGTAGCATGTTTTATAACTGAATCACCATTCTTCTATATAAGGCATGCAAGGGGAAGACGGCGATGTTACAATCTGAAGGGTTACAAACCAGGTCTTTGCAAAAGATCCAAATGCCAGGAGATAATAAACCAACTCCATTTTTCATAGATACTGCTCCAGCATAGAGAAACCCAACTCCCACTAATTCCAATGGCCAAAGAACTAGTCCGCTCCAGTCCAGCAAAAGAATGTCAACTCCATTCTAAGAAGCGTGTGCGTATCCTCGCATCATGAAATTTTATAGCATTCTGATCATATTTTCTACATGTTTCTTACCCATCTCTGTTTTAGAAAATAAGGTTAAACGATACAAGACTTCCTCCATTGGGATCGTATTCGAGGAAAATATCTTGCGGGAATTCTCTGTGCTCCAATGCTGATGTAAGTACCTGTTGTATATCACTATATTTTTACATCAGCATGTATTTTGTTAATCGGCGTGAATCTAACCTTTATCAGATCTAAAATTAGTTGTAGCAAAATGTTAAAGGCGCCAATGTTGATTTTTGTAAGGAAAACTGCCTGGTAGTTTTGCAAACTGAGCTGCATGAATGTACTATCTCATATCACGCACATTACTGAATTGTAGTGCTTCTCTAGTTGCCATTCATTCATTGTGTTAATTAGGTGTAGGCTAGTTGCCCAAACGTTCGTTGTGTCAATGTTGCTTTCATATTATCTGACTTGGCCAATGATAGCAATGCTAGTGTGTTAATTTTGTGCAGACTGCTGAAGATAAGAAGACAAACTCTGAAAATAGCAAGGCAACTCCATTGTTTCTTTCCAGTAAATCTAGGCCAGGTAATATGGAATAACTCATGATTAATCTGTTTGGTTCCCGTCCTAGTTTATGTTATGAAGAAGTGGTCGAGACACTCTCCACTATCAATAATAAAAGCCTGCCAAAATCGCCATTTGAATCTGTTCAGTGAAGGAAATATGCCCTAGAGGCAATAATAAAGTTATTATTTATTTCCTTATATCATGATAAAAGTTTATTATTCATGCTAGAATTGTATTAACCGGAAACATAATACATGTGTGAATACATAGACAAACAGAGTGTCACTAGTATGCCTCTACTTGACTAGCTCATTAATCAAAGATGGTTATGTTTCCTAACCATGGACAAAGAGTTGTCATTTGATTAACAGGATCACATCATTAGTTGAATGATCTGATTGACATGACCCATTTCATTAGCTTAGCACCCGATCGTTTAATATGTTGCTATTGCTTTCTTCATAACTTATACATGTTCCTATGACTATGAGATTATGCAACTCCCGTGTGCCGGAGGAACACTTTGTGTGCTACCAAACGTCACAACGTAACTGGGTGATTATAAAGGTGCTCTACAGGTGTCTCCAAAGGTACATGTTGGGTTGCCGTATTTTGAGATTGGGATTTGTCACTCCGATCGTCGGAGAGGTATCTCTGGGCCCTCTCGGTAATGCACAACACTTAAGCCTTGCAAGCATTGGAACTAATGAGTTAGTTGCGGGATGATGTATTACAGAATGAGTAAAGAGACTTGCCGGTAACGAGATTGAACTAGGTATTGGATACCGACGATCGAATCTCGGGCAAGTAACATACCGATGACAAAGGGAACAACGTATGTTGTTATGCGGTCTGACCGATAAAAGATCTTCGTAGAATATGTAGGAACCAATATGGGCATCCAGGTCCCGCTATTGGTTATTGACCGGAGACGTGTCTCGGTCATGTCTACATTGTTCTCGAACCCGTAGGGTCCGAACGCTTAAGGTTTCGATGACAGTTATATTATGAGTTTATGCGTTTTGATGTACCGAAGGTTGTTCGGAGTCCCGGATGTGACCACGGACATGATGAGGAGTCTCGAAATGGTCCAGACATAAATATTGATATATTGGAAGCCTATGTTTGGATATCGGAAGTGTTCCGGGTGAAATCGGGATTTTACCGGAGTACCGGGAGGTTACCGGAACCCCCCGGGAGGTATATGGGCCTTAGTGGGCCTTAGTGGAAGAGAGGAGAGGTGGCCAGAGATGAGCCGCGCGCCTCTCCCCCCCTTGGTCCGAATAGGACAAGCAGAGGGGGCCGGCCCCCTTCCTCCTCTCTCCCCCCTCCACGAATCCTATTCCAACTAGGAAAAGGGGGGGAGTCCTACTCCCGGAGGGAGTAAGACTCCTCCTGGTGCGCCTCCTCTTGGCCGGCCGGCCCCCCTTTGAGCCTTTACATACCGAGGCAGGGGCACCCCCTAGAGACACAAGTTGATCCACATGATCATATTCTTAGCCGTGTGCGGTGCCCCCTTCCACCATATTCGTCGATAATATTGTAGCAGCGCTTAGGGGAAGCCCTGCGACATTAGTACATCAAGATCGTCACCACGCCGTCGTGCTGACGGAAGTCTTCCCCGACACTTTGCTGGATCGGAGTCCGGGGATCGTCATCGAGCCGAACGTGTGCTAGAACTCGGAGGTGCCGTAGTTTCGGTGCTTGATCGGTCGGCCCATGAAGACGTACGACTACATCAACCTAACGCTTCCGTTGTCGATCTACAAGGGTACGTAGATCACACTCTCCCCTCTCGTTGCTATGCATCACCATGATCTTGCGTGTGCGTAGGAATTTTTTTGAAATTACTACGTTCCCCAACAGTGGCATCCGAGCCTAGGTTTTATGTGTTGATGTTATATGCACGAGTAGAACACAAGTGAGTTGTGGGCGATATAAGTCATACTTCTTACCGGCATGTCATACTTTGGTTCGGCGGTATTGTTGGACGAAGCGGCCCGGACCGACATTACGCGTACGCTTACGCGAGACCGGTTCTCCCGACGTGCTCTGCACATAGGTGGCTTGCGGGTGACAGTTTCTCCAACTTTAGTTGAACTGAGTGTGGCTACGCCCGGTCCTTGCGAAGGTTAAAACAGCACCAACATGACAAACTATCGTTGTGGTTTTGATGCGTAGGTAAGATTGGTTCTTGCTTAAGCCCGTAGCAGCCACGTAAAAATTGCAACAACAAAGTAGAGGACGTCTAACTTGTTTTAGCAGGGCATGTTGTGATGTGATATGGTCAAGACTTGATTTTATTGTATGAGATGATCATGTTTTGTAACCGAGTTATCAGTAACTGGCAGGAGCCATATGGTTGTCGCTTTATTGTATGCAATGCAATCGCGCTGTAATGCTTTACTTTATCACTAAGCGGTAGTGATAGTTGTGGAAGCATAAGATTGGCTAGACGACAACGATGCTACGATGGAGATTAAGGTGTCGCGCCGGTGACGATGGTGATCACGACGGTGCTTCGGAGATGGAGATCACAAGCAGAAGATGATGATGGCCATATCATATCACTTATATTGATTGCATGTGATGTTTATCTTTTATGAATCTTATCTTGCTTTGATTGACGGTAGCATTATAAGATGATCTCTCACTAAATTATTAAGAAGTGTTCTCCCTGAGTATGCACCGTTGTGAAAGTTCTTCGTGCTGAGACACCACGCGATGATCGGGTGTGATAGGCTCTACGTTCAAATACAACGGGTGCAAAACAGTTGCACACGCGGAATACTCAGGTTATACTTGACGAGCCAAGCATATACAGATATGGCCTCGGAACACGGAGACCGAAAGGTCGAGCGTGAATCATATAGTAGATATGATCAACATAGTGATGTTCACCAATGAAACTACTCCATCTCACGTGATGATCGGACATGGTTTAGTTAATTTGGATCACATAATCACTTAGAGGATTAGAGGGATATCTATCTAAGTGGGAGTTCTTAAGTAATATGATTAATTGAACCTAAATTTATCATGAACTTAGTACCTGATAGTATCTTGCTTATGTATGTTTGATTGTAGATAGATGGCCCGTGCTGTTGTTTCATTGAATTTTAATGCGTTCCTTGAGAAAGCAAAGTTGAAAGATGATGGTAGCAATTACACGGACTGGGTCCGTAACTTGAGGATTATCCTCATTGCTGCACAGAAGAATTACGTCCTGGAAGCACCGCCGGGTGCCAGGCCTGCTGCTGGAGCAACACTAGATGTTATGAACGTCTGGGAGAGCAAAGCTGATGACTACTCAATAGTTTAATGTGCCATGCTTTACGGCTTAGAACCGGGACTTCAACGACGTTTTGAACGTCATGGGGCATATGAGATGTTCCAGGAGTTGAAGTTAATATTTCAAGCAAATGCCCGGATTGAGAGATATGAAGTCTCCAATAAGTTCTATATCTGCAAGATGGAGGAGAACAGTTCTGTCAGTGAGCATATACTCAAGATGTCTGGGTATTGTAATCACTTGATTCAATTGGGAGTTAATCTTTCGGATGATAGCGTCATTGACAGAATTCTCCAATCACTTCCACCAAGCTACAAGAGCTTCGTGATGAACTATAATATGCAAGGGATGAATAAGACTATTCCCGAGCTCTTCGCGATGCTGAAAGCTGCGGAGGTAGAAATCAAGAGGAGCATCAAGTGTTGATGGTCAACAAGACCACTAGTTTCAAGAAAAAGGGCAAAGGGAAGAAGAAGGGGAACTTCAAGAAGAACAGCAAGCAAGTTGCTGCTCAAGAGAAGAAACCCAAGTCTGGACCTATGCCTGAAACTGAGTGCTTCTGCTGCAAGCAGACTGGTCACTGGAAGCGGAACTGCCCCAAGTATTTGGCGGATAAGAAGGATGGCAAGGTGAACAAAGGTATATGTGATATACATGTTATTGATGTGTACCTTACTAATGCTCGCAGTAGCACCTGGGTATTTGATACTGGTTCTGTTGCTAATATTTGCAACTCGAAACAGGGACTACAGATTAAGCGAAGATTGGCTAAGGACGAGGTGACGATGCGCGTGGGAAATGGTTCCAAAGTCGATGTGATCGCGGTCGGCACGCTACCTCTACATCTACCTTCGGGATTAATATTAGACCTAAATAATTGTTATTTGGTGCCAGCGTTAAGCATGAACATTATATCTGGATCTTGTTTGATGCGAGACGGTTATTCATTTAAATCAGAGAATAATGGTTGTTCTATTTATATGAGTAATATCTTTTACGGTCATGCACCCTTGAAGAATGGTCCATTCTTATTGAATCTCGATAGTAGTGACACACATATTCATAATGTTGAAGCCAAAAGATGCAGAGTTGATAATGATAGTGCAACTTATTTGTGGCACTGCCATTTAGGTCATATCGGTGTAAAGCGCATGAAGAAACTCCATACTGATGGACTTTTGGAACCACTTGATTATGAATCACTTGGTACTTGCGAACCATGCCTTATGGGCAAGATGACTAAAACGCCGTTCTCCGGTACTATGGAGAGAGCAACAGATTTATTGGAAATCATACATACAGATGTATGTGGTCCGATGAACATTGAGGCTCGTGGCGGATATCGTTATTTTCTCACCTTCACAGATGACTTAAGCAGATATGGGTATATCTACTTAATGAAACATAAGTCTGAAACGTTTGAAAAGTTCAAAGAATTTCAGAGTGAAGTTGAAAATCATCGTAACAAGAAAATAAAATTCTTACGATTTGATCGTGGAGGAGAATATTTGAGTTACGAGTTTGGTGTACATTTGAAACAATGTGGAATAGTTTCGCAACTCACGCCACCCGGAACACCACAGCGTAATGGTGTGTCCGAACGTCGTAATCATACTTTACTTGATATGGTGCGATCTATGATGTCTCTTACTGATTTACCGCTATCATTTTGGGATTATGCTTTAGAGACGTCCGCATTCACGTTAAATAGGGCACCATCAAAATCCGTTGAGACGACGCCTTATGAACTATGGTTTAGCAAGAAACCAAAGTTGCCATTTCAAAAAGTTTGGGGCTGCGATGCTTATGTGAAAAAGCTTCAACCTGATAAGCTCGAACCCAAATCGGAGAAATGTGTCTTCATAGGATATCCAAAGGAGACTATTGGATACACCTTCTATCACAGATCCGAAGGCAAGACTTTTGTTGCTAAGTTCGGAAACTTTCTGTAGAAGGAGTTTCTCTCAAAAAAGTGAGTGGGAGGAAAGTAGAACTTGACGAGGTAACTGTACCTGCTCCCTTGTTGGAAAGTAAAACATCACAGAAACCTGTTTCTGTGACACCTACACCAATAAGTGAGGAAGCTAATGATAATGATCATGAAACTTTAGAACAAGATACTACTGAACCTCGTAGATCAACCAGAGTGAGATCCGCACCAGAGTGGTACGGTAATCCTATTATGGAAGTCATGCTACTAGATCATGATGAACCTACGAACTATGAAGAAGCGATGGTGAGCCCAGATTCCGCAAAATGGCTTGAAGCCATGAAATCTGAGATGGGATCCATCTATGAGAACAAAGTGTGGACTTTGGTTGACTTGCCCGATGATCGGCAAGCGATTGAGAATAAGTGGATCTTCAAGAAGAAGACTGACGTTGACAGTAATATTACTGTCTACGAAGCTCGACTTGTCGCAAAAGGGTTTCGGCAAGTTCAAGGGATTGACTACGATGAGACCTTCTCACCTGTAGCGATGCTTAAGTCTGTCCGAATCATGTTTGCAATTGCCGCATTTTATGATTATGAAATTTGGCAGATGGATGTCCAAACTGCATTCCTGAATGGGTTTCTGGAAGAAGAGTTGTATATGATGCAACCCGAAGGTTTTGTCGATCTAAAGGGAGCTAACAAAGTGTGCAAGCTCCAGCAATCCATCTATGGACTGGTGCAAGCCTCTCAGAGTTGGAATAAATGCTTTGATAGTGTGATCAAAGCATTTGGTTTTATACAGACTTTCGGAGAAGCCTGTATTTACAAGAAAGTGAGTGGGAGCTCTGTAGCATTTCTGATATTATATGTGGATGACATATTACTGATTGGAAATGATATAGAATTTCTGGATAGCATAAAGGGATACCTGAATAAGAGTTTTTCAATGAAAGACCTCGGTGAAGCTGCTTACATATTATGCATTAAGATCTATAGAGATAGATCAAGACGCTTAAGTGGACTTTCACAAAGCACATACCTTGACAAGATTTTGAAGAAGTTCAAAATGGATCAAGCAAAGAAAGGGTTCTTGCCTGTGTTACAAGGTGTGAAATTGAGCCAGACTCAATGCCCGACCACTGCAGAAGATAGAGAGAAAATGAAAGATGTTCCCTATGCTTCAGCCATAGGCTCTATCATGTATGCAATGTTGTGTACCAGACCTGATGTGTGCCTTGCTATAAGTCTAGCAGGGAGGTACCAAAGTAATCCAGGAGTGGATCACTGGATAGCGGTCAAGAACATCCTGAAGTACCTGAAAAGGACTAAGGATATGTTTATCGTATATGGAGGTGACAAAGAGCTCATCGTAAGCGGTTACGTTGATGCAAGCTTTGACACTGATCCGGACGATTCTAAATCGCAAACCGGATACGTGTTTACATTAAACAGTGGAGCTGTCAGTTGGTGCAGTTCTAAACAAAGCGTCGTGGTGGGATCTACATGTGAAGCGGAGTACATAGCTGCTTCGGAAGCAGCAAACGAAGGAGTCTGGATGAAGGAGTTCATATCCGATCTAGGTGTCATACCTAGTGCATCGGGTCCAATGAAAATCTTTTGTGACAATACTGGTGCAATTGCCTTGGCGAAGGAATCCAGATTTCACAAGAGAACCAAGCACATCAAAAGACGCTTCAATTCCATCCGGGATCTAGTCCAGGTGGGAGACATAGAGATTTGCAAGATACATACGGATCTGAATGTAGCAGACCTGTTGACTAAGCCTCCTCCACGAGCAAAACATGATCAGCACGAAGGCTCCATGGGTGTTAGAATCATTACTGTGTAATCTAGATTATTGACTCTAGTGCAAGTGGGAGACTGAAGGAAATATGCCATAGAGGCAATAATAAAGTTATTATTTATTTCCTTATATCATGATAAAAGTTTATTATTCATGCTAGAATTGTATTAACCGGAAACATAATACATGTGTGAATACATAGACAAACAGAGTGTCACTAGTATGCCTCTACTTGACTAGCTCATTAATCAAAGATGGTTATGTTTCCTAACCATGGACAAAGAGTTGTCATTTGACTAACGGGATCACATTATTAGTTGAGTGATCTGATTGAGATGACCCATTTCATTATCTTAGCACCCGATCGTTTAGTATGTTGCTATTGCTGTCTTCATAACTTATACATGTTCCTATGACTATGAGATTATGCAACTCCCGTGTGCCGGAGGAACACTTTGTGTGCTACCAAACGTCACAACATAACTGGGTGATTGTAAAGGTGCTCTACAGGTGTCTCCAAAGGTACATATTGGGTTGGCGTATTTCGAGATTGGGATTTGTCACTCCGATCGTCGGAGAGGTATCTCTGGGCCCTCTCGGTAATGCACATCACTTAAGCCTTGCAAGCATTGGAACTAATGAGTTAGTTGTGGGATGATGTATTACAGAACGAGTAAAGAGACTTGCTGGTAATGAGATTGAACTAGGTATTGGATACCGACGATCGAATCTCGGGCAAGTAACATACCGATGACAAAGGGAACGACGTATGTTGTTATGCGGTCTGACCGATAAAAGATCTTCATAGAATATGTAGGAACCAATATGGGCATCCAGGTCCTGCTATTGGTTATTGACCGGAGACGTGTCTCGGTCATGTCTACATTGTTCTCGAACCCGTAGGGTTCGCACGCTTAAGGTTTCGATGACAGTTATATTATGATTTTATGCGTTTTGATGTACCGCAGGTTTTTCGGAGTCCCGGATGTGATCACGGACATGACGAGGAATCTCGAAATGGTCGAGACATAAAGATTGATATATTGGAAGCCTATGTTTGGATATCGGAAGTGTTCCGGGTGAAATCGGGATTTTACCGGAGTACCGGGAGGTTACCGGAACCCCCCGGGAGGTATATGGGCCTTAGTGGGCCTTAGTGGAAGAGAGGAGAGGTGGCCAGAGATGGGCCGCGCGCCTCTCCCCCCCTTGGTCCGAATAGGACAAGGAGAGGGGGCCGGCCCCCCTTCCTCCTCTCTCCCCCTCCACGAATCCTATTCCAACTAGGAAAAGGGGGGAGTCCTACTTAGGACTCCTCCTGGCGCGCCTCCTCTTGGCCGCCCCCCCCTTTGAGCCTTTATATACGGAGGCAGGGGCACCCCCTTGAGACACAAGGTGATCCACGTGATCATATTCTTAGCCGTGTGCGGTGCCCCCTTCCACCATAGTCCTCGATAATATTGTGGCAGCGCTTAGGCGAAGCCCTGCGACATTAGTACATCAAGATCGTCACCACGCCGTCGTGCTGACGGAACTCTTCCCCGACACTTTGCTGGATCAGAGTCCGGGGATCGTCACCGAGCCGAACGTGTGCTAGAACTCGGAGGTGCCGTAGTTTCGGTGCGTGATCGGTCGGACCGTGAAGACGTACGACTACATCAACCTATTGCTTCCGTTGTCGATCTACAAGGGTACGTAGATCACACTCTCCCCTCTCGTTGCTATGCATCACCATGATCTTGCGTGTGCGTAGGAATTTTTTTGAAATTACTACGTTCCCCAACATTCAGTATCCTCTATCACGAGTGCAACGGAATAAATGTATGTTTGTGAACAAATTAATGGCTGAAGCAATGATGGAAATGGTGGATGAATCAGAGGTGCAGAGTCGTGCAACACAACAACTGATCAATGTTTTCAGAGACAGTGTAGCAAAGTAGCAAGAACTTGCCCACATGCTTATGGGCATCATGTGTGCTGAGGTTGCAGATTGTGACGTTGTAGATGGTTAGGTTCTACTCATTTATTTGCACTGGCATCAATCTTTGATTGCCCAGTGGATGTAATTTCCTGTAATATATGCTGGATGTGCAATGTTATTCCCTGTATGTCGTACCTTTGCTTGATCGGTTTTGGTCCTGTGCATAATTGCTCGTCGTAATGGGCTCAAATTATCTAATTTGGCCTAAAAACATGAACGAACTTTAGTGGGCCCATTAAGTTAATGGGCCGTTACTAGGCCAAAAGTTAATTGTCGGCCCTCTTACCTCCCGGGTCGTTAACAGGCCGACATCGAAGCGGGCAACAGGTGGCCCCAATTTATTTCACGGACCGTTAACAGGCCGTTACTATGTTTGGGCTACATATGGCCCAACTATACTGTAGGCCTTTAGTAGGCCGAAAGAGACAGCGGGCTTGTACTGGACCATGAAGAGCATGGGCCGCTAAGAGGCTGAAAGCCAGCTCGTATTGTAAACGGCTCAACTGTGTTGTGGGCCTTTAGCAGGCCGAAAGAGAAACCGGGCTGGTATTGGACCATGAAGGGCATGGGCCATTAAAAGGCCAAAACTAAGGTCCGACTACAAATGTCCCAACTCATTTATGGGCTGTTAACAGGCCGAAAGGCACACAGGGCCAGGAATTGGCCCAACACTTAAATGGGTCGCTAAAAGGCCAAAACTCAGGTCCGACTACAAATGGCCCAACTGATTTATGGGTCGTCAACAGGCTGAAAGTGACACCGGTCCAGAAATTGGCCCAACACTTAAATGGGCCGCTAAAAGGCCGAAAGTCAGGTCCGACTACAAATGGCCCATCAGATTTATGGGCCGTCAACAGGCCGAAAGACACACTGGGCCGAAAATTAGCCCAACATTTAAATGGGTCACAAAAGGCCGAAAGATGTACATCCTGAAAATTGGCCCATCCATTAAATGGGCCATTAACAGGCCGAAATCTCATCAGGCCAATATTGAGCCCAAATATATAGCGGGCTGTTAACGGGCTCGAACTGACGATGGCTGCAATCGTGTCAAATCTTTAACGGGCCATTGATGGGCCGAATTGGCACATCTCGTATGGGCCATGGGCTTAAATGGACCTGACACAATTAGTGACGGTGTCTTGTACTAGGGGGTACTCACCACGTCATCTCCCGATCTGTTAGATTGGGCTGAGGACCCCCATGGCCGTATACTCATGGGCCAGTTCGGACAGTTGCCGCATACATGGAAGATTCCACAAGACTTGGTGATCAAAACAAGGACTCCTCCCATCGGCGTATTCGGCTAGGACTCTTGTTATCCTAGGCCTCTGATACATTATATAAACCGATGCTAGGCTAGTCAATAGACAACATACAATCATACCATAGGCTAGCTTCTAGGGTTTAGCCTCTCCGATCTCGTGGTAGATCAACTCTTGTAATATCCATATCATGAAGAATAAATCAAGCAGGACGTAGGGTTTTACCTCCATCAAGAGGGCCTGAACCTGGGTAAAACATCGTGTCCCCTGCCTCCTGTTACCATCCGCCTTAGACGCACAGTTCGGGACCCCCTACCCGAGATCCGCCGGTTTTGACACTGACATTGGTGCTTTCATTGAGAGTTCCGCTGTGTGTTCGGCAAAAGGTTGATGGCTCGCCTGCAGATCACCAGCTCGACTGGTCACCTTGGTTCGACCAAGGACTGCGCCCTACCTCTGATCGTCATGTTCAAATGAGGACCTTTATAAACATCAACTCCGATCTCTATCAAGATCATGGAGGAATCATCCAGGGAGCCCGGGGGCTCAACGCCAACATTGCCCTCGGGCGACCGTGCTGTTTTTCTGGACAACAAACTTGTGTCCGCTGCCACTGCCTCCTCAAGTGTCTTTTTAACGATTGCTTTGGTGGAATTGTGTGGAATTGAGTCTACAACAACCCTGAAAAAATTTCGTCGAGTTTCGATGGAAGAATCTCTGGCAATCCATGATATACCGGAGCCCTGTCAAATCTGGACGAGTTTAGGGCGTGGTGTCCAGCTTCTAGCTCGGACGTCCTTTCGAAAATCCAACCATTGATCGGCTGCGGAATTCCTATATCTACCACCTCTTAAAATTTCAGCTCGATCCGACCGTCCAAACTCCGGGAACTTTCCGATTAGTACATCACTTTTTGGATCTGTTTTGTGCACGAAAACGAATCCGACCCGAGTTCGTCTTTTTTATGAACGGGATTTCGGACATCCCTTTTGAAGGAAGTTTTGTATGGGGTATTGTGTTTTGTTCCTGAATACACCCACAAACTTTAAGATCTTTTGAATATTACCTTCAACATCATGCCGGTGTCAAACCAGTCCGGCAATATTGCTCCACGGCTGCCGACCTACGCTAGACACGTCGTCACTTTGTTGAGCCGAGCTCGACTTCTTCGGATCATCATCTCGGCAAGCCGAACAAGAGTCCGGGATCGCGAAGGATAAATCATCACCAACATCGCCGCCCCACCGATTACACGGAGCAGGCATACCGGCATCGCCACACGGTCACTTCATCAAGCCGGCATCGACCAAGTCATGACCTGCATCGGCAGGGCCGCACTATTGCTTCTTCAAGCTGGGGTCCATCACGCCGACCTACTTCAACTCATTAGCTGACATCAAGGCTTCGACATCTCGGCTGGACCGGGGGCTTCGCCATCTCTTCATCAACCTACTCCAGACACTTCGGCGTCACTAGCCGACCAGCTCCGTCACGTTAGCTGGACCGAGGGCTTTGCCTCGGCGAGCCAACCTTTGCCAGCATTGCCATGCCGTCGTTTTATCTCCCATCAGGCAATGGGTGTGCGGACCGGGTCCCAATTTTGGGAATCACCTTCCTTCGGATTGCTACAACAAATAAACCAGGTGCTATTAATACCAGTACTTTTTGCTTGTTTGGGTTCATTTTTCCCAAGGAATTATTACTCTGGCTTGTCCATCATATGTACACTGGTCTATCAAATGGTGGCCGCATTAACGACGGTCGCATGGTGGTTCGGTCAGTCTCCGTACATAGTCCGGCGAATGCCGCATCCGGAACACGGACCGACCTGTGAATTCAGGCTTTGCCACGCCTTTACCGCATCACGCCGACGCCCTGCATCGACATTGATTTTCCGCCAGGCCATATTTCTTATGCAACATTTTTTATCATTATTATTATTATCTCCGGTTTGCACTATTTTTTATGCACAGGAAAATGATCCGGGTTGGGCAGTATCGTCAACTCGGCGTACTGACATACCACGCCACCTCGGCTAGACGGGGGACTTCGTCAACACTTCATTACCCCATGCCGGGGACTTCGGCATCACTCTGCCGGCCTGCATTGACCATGCTATGTCACCACTTCGGCGTGTCGAGCTCTCCGCTCCGCCAGCTCGGGACCGGCTTGGGGGATGGAACCTTGTCCCGCATCAAGCTCGGACCGCGTCATCAATGCCGAACACATTAACCAGCTAAGTCGCTTTCATGCTCAAAGTTTTCATTTTTAACTTGTGTTCGGTTCGACCAATCATTATACTTTTTTGGAAAAAAGTTGCTTGTAAAAAAATCTCCTTGTCAAAACTTTGTTTGTGACATGCAAATTCAAATACCCCATTTATTTGGGGGCTCCCTTGACGGAGCTTTTCCTCTTGCATTTGATTATACTTGTACGACTTCGTTCGTTGTTCATGTATTACGCCATAATATGCACCATATTGACATAAGCGATTTGCAAACTGTGTTGCCTTTCTCCTGTGCTTACCCCTACGTTCCCGATTGTTCGGCTAGGAAGTAAAGGGAGCACCTCTGCGATTGTCACGACCGGGTCATCTGAGCTCTGACCTCAGACTAGGTGAAGCCGACAGCTAGCGCTCTTATTGTTTTCAATCATGGTCGGCACACAACGGAACTCATGAGTACAAAATATCTATTGCACAAGTCTCATAGTAACAGTGAGCACCGAAGAAAGCTATCGGTGGGGGTACTATTTTCTTCGAAGATGCTTCTTACACTTTGTTAGTAATATAGCATAAGTTCCCTGAGCGCGCTTTGTCTGTTACAGCCTTATGGCCAGATTGCCTGGTCATCGGAAACACCGTCGATACTCTCGACAGGCGGAGTACATGACAATTTTCGGCCCTTGGCCGAAGAGGGAGAAGCCGACGGTCGGTTAAGACGCGTTTAAAGTTCGGGTGAACACAAATATGATACAATTACTTTGGTACATAGAATCATTATACATTAAATTCTTACCCAAGTCACTTGGGGGCTCTTAAAATTTATATATGAGTTGTAAATGTGTTTTCTTCTTGGTCGTTGTCACAACACGACAGAAGCACAATTTTTTCTTTCTCTTCCAATTTTCGGATTGGCACCGAACACTTGATCTCGTTCGGACGTCATGTTTTCACTAACGTTTTTTGGTTTTTCAAGCTTTTGGCACTTTTAAACTATTTGTGTGTTTTCAGCACAAGTCTCGCAGTGCAACGCCGGACACCTTTAGAGATTCGGCAAAAACATTCTCGGATATTGCTATATATGCATCGGTGTCGAATTGTGTCTTCCGGTCAATAGTTGGGTTGCTCGGGTCCTGCGCTTGCATCCTACGTTCCGCTCTGTTCGGCTAGGTGTGCAAAGGGAGAGCCACTGCGATTGTGCTTCCAGCTCACTTGGTTAAGCACCTCAGTGGAGAAAGCCAAAAACTGAATGTCACAATAAGCGTAAACTGGTCAGCAATCCGATGACTGTATTAAATGACGGGTCATTCATAACATTGGCCGAAGTGTTTACGGCTTGACCTCAATTGTCGCCGAACACTACCGGGGGCTAGTAACTGGCCTCCCAAACTAAAATCCTCAATATTTTCCTCTTACATTAGAGCTGAGGTTTCATGATCATGCTTAGCATGACAACCCAAAGAAAGGGATCGATAGCGGGACTATTTTCTTTGGAAGACATTTCTTATGTTAAACAGTAATATACCATATCTCTCTCCGTACCTTTGTTTATAGAGCCGTATGGCCAGATTGCCTTGTTTGTCGTAAATCTTTGCCCTCATAAAGGCTTTATAAAGTAAGACAAACAATCATCGGCTACTGGCCGAGGAGGTGGAAGCCGATGGTCGGTCAACAAAGTTTTGTACAATGCGGATCCGAGCATTAAATGATGTAAAGTACTTGGATACATAGAGTCATTACACATAATTTGTGATTTTAATATGGATATCGATGCTTAATTCGGCCACCCGTGCCCGCATTAAGGCTCAGGGGCTACTGGGCTTCGGGCTTATTATTTAAAAATATTAAAGGGGCACATCAATACCCTGATCTGGTGTTGCCACCCGACCAGTGTCTCGGGGGCTACTGCATTGCCTGTCCAATGCAAGAAATTTTAAGTGCAATACAGTTGCCGAGGAGATTTTGATCCTCAAGTTGGTCGGCCGCACCCAACCTGAGTCTCGAGGACTAAGCACGCCGCTTTTTGTGTCCCGAAGTATTCTGCCGAGCTAGGACTTGACCCTCAGGCCGATTTTGCAAATCAACCTGAGTCTCAGCAGCTACTGGGATCAGCGGTCTTACGTCATCCTTCAGGTGCATCTCGGGGTTTAAACCGATACACACCTTCAGGGCTACTGGCTATATATCTCGGCAGAGAATAAATTGCACCAATCAAAAATATTGATGGAAAATCGGCCCACAGTCGGGGTGGTGCACCACCTTGGAAGCAGTTGCGCATAAAGCTCGGGCGCTAGTGGCTAGCTCCATAGAGGGCATTTCCGGCATTAAGCTCGGCTAAACTCCTTCAACTTTTTTGAACCTAGGTGATATGACACCTCGGATATAGTACGGCGTTGGAGCTTGGACACAGTCCGACGTTGGAGCCCGGATATATTTCGGCGTTAGAGCTCCGATACATTTTGGCGTTGGAGCTCGAAAGCAGTCCAGCATTGGTGCTCAGCTGCAAAAAATACCTCGAATGCAGTCCAGCGTTAGAACTCGGACGCAAGAGGACACTGCCTCCCGGGAACAACTTCAAACCCGAGGTGTGGCATAAAAATAACAAGGCATTGATAAAGGCCGAAAACTTAAAGGGGCTCCTCGGATACCCGACGTGTAAACTCGTCGAATGCATTTCGGCAATCCTCAAGATCGAAGATGAGAAGATTTGTTGAACCAGTTTTCAAGACCGACAACCGAAGATGAAGAACAGTTCAGAAGAATCGAGGAGCATCCCTAACTTGAAGACCGGTTCAGGGGGCTACTGACGGTGTCTTGGACTAGGGGGTACTCACCACGTCATCTCCCGATCTGTTTGATTGGGCCGAGGACCCCCTTGGCCGTATACTCATGGGCCAGTTCGGACAGTTGCCGCATACATGGAAGATTCCACAAGACTTGGTGATCAAGACAAGGACTCCTCCCACCGGCGTATTCGGCCAGGACTCTTGTTATCCTTGGCCTCTGGTACATTATATAAACCGAGGCCAGGCTAGTCGATAGACAACATACAATCATACCATAGGCTAGCTTCTAGGGTTTAGCCTCTCCGATCTCGTGGTAGATCAACTCTTGTAATATCCATATCATCAAGAATAAATCAAGCAGGACGTAGGGTTTTACCTGAAGGAAATATGCCCTAGAGGCAACAATAAAGTTATTATTTATTTCCTTATATCATGATAAATGTTTATTATTCATGCTAGAATTGTATTAACCGGAAACATAATACATGTGTGAATACATAGACAAACAGAGTGTCACTAGTATGCCTCTACTTGACTAGCTCGTTAATCAAAGATGGTTATGTTTCCTAACCATGAACAAAGAGTTGTTATTTGATTAACGAGGTCACATCATTAGTTGAATGATCTGATTAACATGACCCATTCCATTAGCTTAGCACCCGATCGTTTAGTATGTTGCTATTGCTTTCTTCATGACTCATACATGTTCCTATGACTATGAGATTATGCAACTCCCGTTTACCGGAGGAACACTTTGTGTGCTACCAAACGTCACAACGTAACTAGGTGATTACAAAGGAGCTCTACAGGTGTCTCCAAAGGTAGATGTTGGGTTGGCGTATTTCGAGATTAGGATTTGTCACTCCGATTGTCGAAGAGGTATCTCTGGGCCCTCTCGGTAATGCACATCACATAAGCCTTGCAAGCATTGCAACTAATGAGTTAGTTGCGGCATGATGTATTGCGGAACGAGTGAAGAGACTTGCCAGTAACGAGATTGAACTAGGTATTGGATACCGACGATCGAATCTCGGGAAAGTAACATACCGATGACAAAGGGAACAACGTATGTTGTTATGCGGTCTGACCGATAAAAGATCTTCATAGAATATGTAGGAGCCAATATGGGCATCCAGGTCCCGCTATTGGTTATTGACCGGAGATGTGTCTCAGTCATGTCTGCATTATTCTCGAACCGTAGGGTCCGCACGCTTAACGTTACGATGACAGTTATTATGAGTTTATGCATTTTGATGTACCGAAGTTAGTTCAGACTCCCGAATGTGATCACGGACATGACGAGGAGTCTCGAAATGGTCGAGACGTAAAGATTGATATATTGGAAGCCTATGTTTGGATATCAGAAGTGTTCCGGGTGAAATCGGGATTTTACCGGAGTACCGGGAGGTTACCGGAACCCCCCGGGAACCATATGGACCTTAGTGGGCTTTAGTGGAAAGGTGAAAGGGGCAGCCCAAGGTGGCTGCGCGCCTCCCCCCTCCCCTAGTCCTATTAGGACTAGGAGAGGTGGCCGGCCCCCCTTCTCTCTCTCCCCACTTGAGGATTCCTATTCCAACTAGGATTGGGGGGGGAGTCCTACTCCCGGTAGGAGTAGGACTCCTCCTGGCGCGCCCCAAGGCTGGCCGCACATCTCCCCCCTTGCTCCTTTATATACAGGGGCAGGGGGCACCTCTAGACACACAAGTTGATCTTTGAGATCGTTCCTTAGCCGTGTGCGGTGCCCCCTGCCACCATATTCCACCTCGATCATATCGTTGTAGTGCTTAGGCGAAGCCCTGCGTCATTAGAACATCATCATCGTCACCACGCCGTTGTGCTAACGGAACTCATCCCCGAAGCTTTGCTGGATCGGAGCCCGGGGAGTGTCATCGAGCTGTACGTGTGCTAAGAACTCGGAGGTGCCGGAGTAACGGTGCTTGGATCGGTCGGATCAGGAAAACGTACGACTACTTCCTCTACGTTGTGTCATCACTTCCGCAGTCGGTCTGCGTTGGTACATAGACAACACTCTCCCCTCTCATTGCTATGCATCACCATGATCTTGCGTGTGTGTAGGAAATTTTTTGAAATTACTACGTTCCCCAAAAGTGGCATCCGAGCCTAGGTTTTATGGTTTGATGTTATTTGCATGAGTAGAACACAAGTGAGTTGTGGGCGATATAAGTCATACTGCCTACCAGCATGTTATACTTTGGTTCAGCGGTATTGTTGGACGAGACGACCCGGACCAACATTACGCGTACGCTTACGCGAGACCGGTTCCCCCGACGTGCTTTGCACATAGGTGGCTTGCGGGCGACTGTCTCTCCAACTTTAGTTGAACCGAGTGTGGCTACGCCCGGTCCTTGCGAAGGTTAAAACGGAGTCTATTTGAAAAACTATCGTTGTGGTTTTGATGCATAGGTGAGATTGGTTCTTTCTTAAGCCCGTAGCAGCCACGTAAAACTTGCAACAACAAAGTAGAGGACATCTAACTTGTTTTTGCAGGGCATGTTGTGATGTGATATGGTCAAGGCATGATGCTGACTTTATTGTATGAGATGATCATGTTTTGTAACCGAGTTATCGGCAACTGGCAGGAGCCATATGGTTGTCGCTTTATTGTATGCAATGCAATCGCGATGTAATGCTTTACTTTATCACTAAGCGGTAGCGATAGTCGTGGAAGCATAAGATTGGCGAGACGAAAACGATGCTACGATGGAGATCAAGGTGTCGCGCCGGTGACGATGGTGATCATGACAGTGCTTCGGAGATGGAGATCACAGGCACAAGATGATGATGGCCATATCATATCACTTATATTGATTGCATGTGATGTTTATCTTTTATGCATCTTATCTTGCTTTGATTGACGGTAGCATTATAAGATGATCTCTCACTAAATTATCAAGAAGTGTTCTCCCTGAGTATGCACCATTGCCAAAGTTCGTCGTGCCCAGACACCACGTGATGATCGGGTGTGATAAGCTCTACGTCCATCTACAATGGGTGCAAGCCAGTTTTTGCACACGCAGAATACTCAGGTTAAACTTGACGAGCCTAGCATATGCAGATATGGCCTCGGAACACGGAGACCGAAAGCTCGAGCGTGAATCATATAGTAGATATGATCAACATAACGATGTTCACCATTGAAAACTACTCCATCTCACGTGATGATCGGTTATGGTTTAGTTGATTTGGATCACGTGATCACTTAGAGGATTAATTAGAGGGATGTCTATCTAAGTGGGAGTTCTTAAGTAATTTGATTAATTGAACTTGACCTTATCATGAACTTAGTACCTGATAGTATTTTGCAAATTATGTTGTAGATGAATAGCTCGCGTTGTTGCTTCCCTGTGTTTATTTTGATATGTTCCTAGAGAAAATTGCGTTGAAAGATGTTAGTAGCAATGATGCGGATTGGATCCGTGATCTGAGGTTTATCCTCATTGCTGCACAGAGGAATTATGTCCTTGATGCACCGCTAGGTGACAGACCTATTGCAGGAGCAGATGCAGACGTTATGAACGTTTGGCTAGCTCAATATGATGACTACTTGATAGTTTAGTGCACCATGCTTAACGGCTTAGAATCGGGACTTCAAAGACGTTTTGAACGTCATGGATCATATGAGATGTTCCAGGAATTGAAGTTAATATTTCAAGCAAATACCCAAGTTGAGAGATATGAAGTCTCCAACAAGTTCTATAGCCAAAAGATGGAGGAGAATCGCTCAACTAGTGAGCATGTACTCAGATTATCTGGGTACTACAATCGCTTGAATCAAGTGGGAGTTAATCTTCCAGATAAGATAGTGATTGACAGAATTCTCTAGTCACCATCACCAAGTTAGTAGAACTTCGTGATGAACTATAGTATGCAACGGATGATGAAAACGACTCCCGAGCTTTTCATGATGATGAAATCGATGAAGGTAGAAATCAAGAAAGAGCATCAAGTGTTGATGGTAGACAAGACCACTAGTTTCAATAAAAGGGCAAAGGGAAGAAGGTGAACTTCAAGAAGATCAGCAAGCAAGTTGCTGCTCAAGTGAAGAAACCCAAGTCTGGTCCTAAGCCTGAGAGTAAGTGCTTCTACTGCAAAGGGACTGGTCATTGGAAGCGGAACTACCCCAAGTGATTGGCGGATAAGAAGGATGGCAAAGTGAACATAAGTATATTTGATATACATGTTATTGATGTGTACTTTACTAGTGTTTATAGCAAACCCTCAGTATTTGATACTAGTTCAGTTGCTAAGATTAGTAACTCGAAACGGGAGTTGCAGAATAAACAGAGACTAGTTAAGGGTGAAGTGACGATGTGTGTTGGAAGTGGTTCCAAGATTGATATGATTATCATCGCACACTCCCTATATTTCGGGATTAGTGTTGAACCTAAATAAGTGTTATTTGGTGTTTGCGTTGAGCATGAATATGATTTGATCATGTTTATTGTAATACGGTTATTCATTTAAGTAAGAGAATAAATTGTTGTTCTGTTTACATGAATAAAACCTTATATGGTTACACACCCAATGAAAATAGTTCGTTGGATCTCGATCGTAGTGATACACATAATCATAATATTGAAACCAAAATATGCAAAGTTAATAATGATAGTGCAACTTATTTGTAGCACTGCCGTTTAGGTCATATTGGTGTAAAGCGCATGAAGAAACTCCATGCTGATGGGCTTTTGGAATCACTTGATTATGAATCACTTGATGCTTGCGAACCATGCCTCATGGGCAAGATGACTAAGTCTCTGTTCTTCGGAACAATGGAGCGAGCAACAGATTTGTTGGAAAATCATACATACTGATGTATGTGGTCCGATGAATATTGAGGCTCGCGACAGGTATCATTATTTTCTGATCTTCACAGATGATTTAAGCAGATATGGGGATATCTACTTGATGAAACATAAGTCTGAAACATTTGAACAGTTCAAAGAATTTTAGAGTGAAGTGGAAAAACATCGTAACAAGAAAATAAAAGTTTCTACGATATGATCGCAGAGGTAAAATATTTGAGATACGAGTTTGGCCTTCAATTAAAACAATGTGAAATAGTTTCACTACTCACGCCACCTGGAACACCATAGTGTAGTGGTGTGTACGAACGTCATAACCGTACTTTATTAGATATAGTGCAATCTATGATGTCTCTTACCGATCTACCACTATCATTTTGGGCTTATGCATTAGAGATAGCTGCATTCACGTTAAATAGGACACCATCTAAATCCGTTGAGACGACACCGTGTGAACTATGGTTTGGCAAGAAACCTAAGCTGTCGTTTCTTAAAGTTTGGGGCTGCGATGCTTATGTGAAAAAGCTTCAACCTGATAAGCTCGAACCCAAATCGGAGAAATGTGTCTTCATAGGATACCCAAAGGAGACTGTTGGGTACACCTTCTATCACAGATCCGAAGGCAAGATATTCGTTGCTAAGAATGGATCCTTTCTAGAGAAGGAGTTTATCTCGAAAGAAGTGAGTGGGAGGAAAGTAGAAAACTTGATATGGTAATTGTAACTTCTCCCTTATTGGAAAATAGTTCATCACAGAAATCTGTTCCTGTGACTACTACACCAATTAGTGAGGAAGCTAATGATGATGATCATGTAACTTCAGATCAAGTTACTACCGAATCTCGTAGGTAAACCAGAGTGAGATCCGCACCAGAGTGGTACGGTAATCCTATTCTGGAGGTCATGTTACTTGACCATGACGAACCTACGAACTATGAGGAAGCGATGATGAGCCCAGATTCCGATAAATGGCTTGAGGCCATGAAATCTGAGATAAGATCCATGTATGTGAACAAAGTGTGGACTTTGGTGGACTTGCCCGAGGATCTGCAAGCCATTGATAATAAATGGATCTTCAAGAGGAAGACGGACACGGATAGTAGTGTTACTATCTACAAAGCTAGAATTGTCGCAAAAGGTTTTTGACAAGTTCAAGGTGTTGACTATGATGAGAGTTTCTCACTCGTATCTATGCTTAAGTCTGTCCGAATCATGTTAGCAATTGCCGCATTTTATGAAATCTGGCAAATGGATAAACAAAACTGCATTCCTTAATGGATTTATTAAAGAAGATTTGTATATGATGCAACCAGAAGGTTTTGTCAATCCAAAAGGTGCTAACAAAATGTGCAAACTCCAGCGATCCATCTGTGGACTGGTGCAAGCATCTCGGAGATGGAATATATGCTTTGATAAGTTGATCAAAGCATATAGTTTTATACAGACTTGCGGTGAAGCCTGTATTTACAAGAAAATGAGTGGGAGCACTACAACATTTCTGATAAGTATATGTGAGTGACATATTGTTGATCGGAAATAATGTAGATTTATTCTGCAAAGCATAAAGGAGTGTTTGAAAGGAGTTTTTCAAAGAAAGACCTCGGTGAAGCTGCTTACATATTGAGCTTCAAGATCTACAGAGATAGATCAAGACGCTTGATAAGTTTTTTCAATGAGTACATACCTTGATAAGATTTTGAAGTAGTTCAAAATGGAGCAGTCAAAGAAAGAGTTCTTGCCTGTATTACAAGGTGTGAAGTTGAGTAAGACTCAAAGCCCGACCACGGCAGAAGATAGAAAGAGAATGAAAGTCATTCCCTATGCCTTGGCCATAGGTTCTATAAAGTATGTCATGCTGCATACCAGATCTATTGTATACCCTGCACTGATTTGGCAAGAGAGTACAATAGTGATCTAGGAGTAGATCACTGGACAACGGTCAGAATTGTCCTTAGTGAAATAAGGATATGTTTCTCGATTATGGACGTGACAAAAAGGTTCGTCGTAAAGGGTTACGTCGATGCAAGTTTTTGACAATGATCCAGATGATTCTAAGTCTCAATCTGGATACATATTGAAAGTGGGAGCAATTAGCTAGAGTAGCTCCATGCAGACCATTGTTGACATAGAAATTTGCAAAATACATGCGGATCTCAATGTGGCAGACCCGTTGACTAAACTTCTCTCACAAGCAAAACATGATCACTTTTTGGGTCTTAATCACATAGCAATTTGAACTAGATTATTGAATCTAGTAAACCCGTTGGGTGTTAGTCACATGGAGATGTGAACCAATCACATAAAGATGTGAACTATTGATGTCAAATCACATGGCGATGTGATCTAGATTATTGACTCTAGTGCAAGTGGGAGACTGAAGGAAATATGCCCTAGAGGCAATAATAAAGTTATTATTTATTTCCTTACATCATGATAAATGTTTATTATTCATGCTTGAATTGTATTAACCGGAAACATAATACATGTGTGAATACATAGACAAACAGAGTGTCACTAGTATGCCTCTACTTGACTAGCTCATTAATCAAAGATGGTTATGTTTCCTAACCATGGACAAAGAGTTGTCATTTGACTAACGGGATCACATCATTAGTTGAGTGAACTGATTGAGATGACCCATTTCATTAGCTTAGCACCCGATCGTTTAGTATGTTGCAATTGCTTTCTTCATGACTCATACATGTTCCTATGACTATGAGATTATGCAACTCCTGTTTACCGGAGGAACACTTTGTGTGCTACCAAACGTCACAATGTAACTGGGTGATTATAAAGGAGCTCTATAGGTGTCTCCAAAGGTAGATGTTGGGTTGGCGTATTTCGAGATTAGGATTTGTCACTCCGATTGTCGGAGAGGTATCTCTGAGCCCTCTCTGTAATGCACATCACATAAACCTTGCAAGCATTGCAACTAATGAGTTAGTTGCGGGATGATGTATTACGGAACGAGTAAAGAGACTTGCCGGTAACGAGATTGAACTAGGTATTGGATACCGACGATCGAATCTCGGGCAAGTAACATACCGATGACAAAGGGAACAACGTATGTTGTTATGCGGTCTGACCGATAAAAGATCTTCGTAGAATATGTAGGAGCCAATATGGGCATCCAGGTCCCGCTATTGGTTATTGACCGGTGATGTGTCTTAGTCATGTCTGCATTATTCTCGAACCGTAGGGTCCGCACGCTTAACGTTACGATGACATTTATTATGAGTTTATGCATTTTGATGTACCGAAGTTAGTTCGGAGTCCCGGATGTGATCACGGACATGACGAGGAGTCTCAAAATGGTCGAGACATAAAGATTGATATATTGGAAGCCTATGTTTGGATATCAGAAGTGTTCCGGCTGAAATCGGGATTTTACCGGAGTACCGGGAGGTTACCGGAACCTCCCAGGAACCATGTGGACCTTAGTGGGCTTTAGTGGAAAGGTGAAAGGGGCAGCCCAAGGTGGCTGCACGCCTCCCCCCCTCCGCTAGTCCTATTAGGACTAGGAGAGGTGGCCGGCCCCCCTTCTCTCTCTCCCCACTTGAGGATTCCTATTCCAACTAGGATTGGGGGGGGAGTCCTACTCCCGGTAGGAGTAGGACTCCTCCTGGCGCGCCCCAAGGCTGGCCGCACATCTCCCCCCTTGCTCCTTTATATACAGGGGCAGGGGGCACCTCTAGACATACAAGTTGATCTTTGAGATCGTTCCATAGTCGTGTGCGGTGCCCCCTGCCACCATATTCCACCTCGATCATATCGTTGTAGTGCTTAGGCGAAGCCCTGCGTCGGTAGAACATCACCATCATCACCACGCCGTTGTGCTAACGGAACTCATCCCCGAAGCATTGCTGGATCGGAGCCCGGGGAGCGTCATCGAGGTTTACGTGTGCTAAGAACTCGGAGGTGCCGGAGTAACGGTGCTTGGATCGGTCGGATCGGGAAAACGTACGACTACTTCCTCTACGTTGTGTGATCGCTTCCGCTGTCGGTCTGCGTTGGTACGTAGACAACACTCTCCCCTCTCGTTGCTATGCATCACCGTGATCTTGCGTGTGCGTAGGAAATTTTTTGAAATTACTACGTTCCCCAAAATTACCTCCATCAAGAGGGCCCGAACCTGGGTAAAACATCGTGTCCCCTGCCTCCTGTTACCATCCGCCTTAGACGCACAGTTCGGGACCCCCTACCCGAGATCCGCTGGTTTTGACACCGACAAGTAGGCCTTATATGGGCCGTCCTGCTAATTTTAACAGGGCCGGCCTTTTTCACCGGAATGGGCCACTGTTGGGCCGTGCCTCGTGTCGACCTATCACAGGCGCCTCCTGTCCAATGAGTGGATGACATCTACCCCAATGATGAGGCAACATGTGTTTCCTGTGGCCAATGATGATTTTACACGTGGAAAATCCCCATTGGTCCGGGCTGTTAACAGGTTATCGGATCCAAAACCGGGCCCGATAGCTTAACGGCATTCCGTTACGGTGGATGCCACGTGTCGGTCACCCTTGACGAAAGCACTTCTTTGACACACGATTTATTGTCGTGGAATTGGACACTTCCGTGATGATAATTTTGGTAATGTCATGGAACACTTCTACGACAGCACAGGTATGACTATCTTGATTCTGTCATAAAATCGTCATGGATGTACATGCATGACAAAAAACACGACCTACTGTGAAAAACACGTATCATCACGGAAGTGTATTTTTTTTGTAGTGGACGCAGAGTCCACCAATGGCGGCATGTCGCCAGGACAAGTCCTCACGTCTCATCTCACACCAGCGATGCATAGGCCGGCGCAGCGGCAAATTTTTAATTATGCGTACTTATGCTTTATTTTTAATGCTGGTCTTTTGTTAGAGCAATGTTTAGGTCAACTGGCTCTGTGTAATTACTAAAATTGCTTTATTCAATTAGTGTGGTCTGTCTGCTGTACGCTCTTTTCTGTGCCCAAATTAGCAAGCAATGTTAAATTATGCAATGACGTACCCAGGGAAATTTCCACCAAATTTTGAATTATCAAACTCATCCCATGTGCGTAAAGTAGAAGAATCGTTTGCAATGCACACAATCATTCAAATTGAATGGTCCGGTGGCACCACGCGTTCAATGTGAATGTGCCCATGCCTTGAGACTAAAATTTGAATTATCATACTCATCCGATGTGTGTAAAGCAGAAGAATCGTTTGCGATGCACACAATCGTTCAAAGTGAATGGTCCGGCAGCACCACGCGCAATGTTTCCCTCCACATTTTTAAAATTTTGGCCTAGCGCCAAAATATCTACCCCCACCCCCATTTCTCCTCGACCACAATTCACATTTCCCTTGTTATCTCCTACCTTCCTTCCTCGCTAAGCTATAGCCGCTTCCTCGCTCTCGTTGTCTCGCATCCTACCGCCAAGGTCGCCATGTTCTTCTTCAAAGACCTCTCCAGCAGTTCCTCCTCCGACGACTACTCCTTCACCACCCGAGTATGCCTCTCTTCTCATTCTCGGGCTATGACTTGGAATGAAGGATTTTTAACTGGTGGTCGATTTGAGTCATTTCTTCCTCTTGTAGCTCCCTAGGACCATTAGTGGAAACGAATGGAGCAGGGTGGCTGAAGATCTATCTGCTTGTTGTAACCATAAATCTCCATGCATGAAGCTAGTTGAGTTGGATTCTGTGGATAGTGGGAGGAAGTTTCTAGCATGTGCATAGAAGGTTAGACCCTCTTTCGTTGTTACAAATCATTTTTAGATGTGATTTAGACAATGTCGCGGTCCCAACCCATTCATACCACACCTTCAACCAAACGCATCCTAAGATAGTGTCACAATTTGTACCTAGTATCTTAAATTGTTGCGATCTCATCAGTGGTACCATTAGAAAATTATTTGGCACCGCTTCATCAGTTTGTGCAGCCAACTTTGGTCCACACATCCGAGCAGCCAAGCAGTAAAATACTAAATCTTTATGGCATGAAGGAACTGGGCATCGGAGCAACTACGTGCTCCGGAGTCTGGGTCCCTGATTTTTTTTTCTGCTGCATCGGCTCGCCAGTGCAGGGCACTGGTGCGAGATGTTGCAACAATTGTCTTTACCCCAGTTTTGGCATACATAGTGGACGGCCCTAGTGCTATTATTTCTATGTTACTAAATTTGTGCATGTACACATATGTTAGTATCAATTTGCTGTCATCCAAACACTGTCGCTATGCTGTTGCAGTTATATTTACCTTCCCAATAAAATGTTCAATTTATTATTTATTGTACATGAGTAAGAACTTGTAGCGTCGTTGTAGTTAATTATAGCGTCCGATGTTACAAAATTTGGTTGTTCTCTCAGTACCAATTGTTTCATTTGCACATTGATCTTTTTGAGAAGATATGTCATAATTAACATGTTTCTTTAGTTTTTCAAAATAAGCATTGGTGATTTTCTATGTTGCTATAAACCCATTTCCCCGACAATTATTACTGATCTAGTTTTATATATTATAGGATGAATGGAAGTGTTCTTATTTGGAGTGGGTTGATCAAGAGTGGCCACAGTCTTGGAAGATGTGCCTAACGAAGCTCTGGAGCATGTATGAGGAAGAGAACACACGCAGGCTTAGAGAAAGTCTTCTCAATGCTGAAGCATATTTCAAGATGCGGGATAAAAAGTTGAAGGTGGAGAATGAGCTCAGACTTTTTAAATCAGACTTTGCTAAGATGGTGTTGGCGAAGAAGGAGGCACTTCCCCAGTTGGTCCGTGCAAAACGGGTTCTTACTGAACTGAAAGCAGAGGTGGATAAGACGAGCCTGGATGATCTCGATTAGGGAAATGAATATATTGTTCTTATGAAGTTGAATTACCTATATGTTGTACTGTGTTGTTTTCATGTAGCTACCGTACAGTGATGTTATAATATATTTATTTGCCTGATATGAAATTGGCAAACAGCTATCCGATATGAAATGTGAATTTGCGTAATACTAGAATTATTAATTGTAAACCAATAAACGTGCTAACTGTGCCATGGACCTTTGCAAACGGTTCTAGCAGTAAAAGCGCTTGCGATGGATAGCCCAATGTCACACAGTTTTCTTTATCAAATCGCGTGTGATATAGTTGATAAAAGTAAACAATTAACCAAGGAAGACCGTGTGTGATAGTTACACCTTTCACACACGGTCCTACACATAAAATTGTGTGGGATGTACGTCCAAACAACATTTTCCCTGGATTGACTGTGTGGGATGTACATAAGAACAGAAACGTATTCATTGGATTGACTGTGTGTGATATACATACAAACAGAATTTTTTCTGGGATTCACTGTGTGGGATGTACATACCTACGGAAATGATTTTCTTGGATTACCGTGTGGGATGTACATACCTACGGAAATGATTGGGTTTCGATGCCTCGCCCGATCGCACACAGCCCTAGTCTGGGTCCTAGGAGGGCCTATCCCCGATGATTTCTGGGTCGTGTGGGACGCACACACTCACTTGGCGACGGTTCCAAATGCCGTCGTGGAAAGGGGTTAAAACTGTTTGTTTAGGACCGACACGCACCAGTGAAAGGATCCATTCTTAGCAACGAATATCTTGCCTTCGGATCTGTGATAGAAGGTGTACCCAACAGTCTCCTTTGGGTATCCTATGAAGACACATTTCTTCGATTTGGGTTCGAACTTATCAGGTTGAAGCTTTTTCACATAAGCATTGCAGCCCCAAACTTTAAGAAACAACAACTTGGGTTTGTTGCCAAACCACAGTTCATATGGAGTCGTCTCAACGGATTTAGATGGTGCCCTATTTAACGTGAATGCATCCGTCTCTAAATCATAACCCCAAAACGATAGCTTTAAATCAGTAAGAGACATCATAGCTCGCACCATATCTAATAAAGTATAATTACGACGTTCAGACACACCATTACGTTGTGGTGTTCTGGGTGGTGTGAGTTGTGAAACTATTCCGCATTGTTTCAAATGAAGACCAAACTCGTAACTCAAATATTCTCCTCCACGATCAGATCGTAGAAACTTTATTTTCTTGTTACGATGATTTTCCACTTCACTCTGAAATTCTTTAAACTTTTCAAATGTTTCAGACTTATGTTTCATCAAGTAGATATACCCATATCTGCTCAAATCATCTGTGAAGGTCAGAAAATAACGATACCCGCCGCGAGCATCAACACTCATCGGACCGCATACATCAATATGTATTATTTCCAATAAGTCTATTGCTCGCTCCATTGTTGCGGAGAACGGAGGTTTGGTCATCTTGCCCATGAGGCATGGTTCGCAAGCATCAAGTGATTCATAATCAAGTGATTCCAAAAGCCCATCAGCATGGAGTTTCTTCATGCGCTTTACACCAATATCACCTAAACGGTAGTGCCACAAATAAGATGCACTATAATTATTAAAGTTATATCTTTTGGCTTCAATACTATGAATATGTGTATCACTACTATCAAGATTTAGTAAAAATAGACCACTCATCAAAAGTGCATGACCATAAAAGATATTACTCATATAAATAGAACAACCATTATTCTCTGATTTAAATGAATAATCGTCTCGCATCAAATAAGATCCAAATATAATGTTCATGCTTAACGCTGGCACCAAATAACAATTATTCAGGTCTAAAACTAATCCCGAAGGTAGATGTAGAGGTAGCGTGCTGACGGCGATCACATCGACTTTGGAACCATTTTCCAAGCGCATCGTCACCTTCGTCCTTAACCAATCTTCGCTTAATCCATAGCCCCTGTTTCGAGTTGCAAATGTTAGCAACAGAACTAGTTTCAAATACCCAGGCGCTACTGCGAGCATTAGTAAGGTACACATCAATAACATGTATATCAAATATACCTTTCACTTTGCCATCCTTCTTATCCGCCAAATACTTGGGGCTGTTCCGCTTCCAGTGACCAGTCCCTTTGCAATAGAAGCACTCAGTCTCAAGCTTAGCTCCAGACTTGGGTTTCTTCACTTGAGCAGAACTTGCTTGCTGTTCTTATTGAAGTTCCCCTTCTTCCCTTTGCCCTTTTTGTTGAAACTGGTTGTCTTGTTGACCATCAACACTTGATTCTCCTTCTTGATTTCTACCTCCACAACGTTTAGCATTGTGAAGAGCCTGGGAATTGTCTTATCCATCCCTTGCATATTATAGTTCATCGCGAAGCTTTTGTAGCTTGGTGGCAGTGATTGAAGAACTCTGTCAATGACACTATCAACCGGAAGATTAACTCCCTACTGAGTCAAGTGATTATGGTACCCAGACATTCTGAGTATGTGTTCACTAACAGAACTATTCTACCCAGAACTTATTGGAGATTTCATATCTCTCAATCTGGGCAATTACTTGTAATATTAACTTCAACTCCTGGAACATCTCATATGCTCCATGACATTCAAAACATCGTTCAAGTCCCGGTTCCAAGCCGTAAAGCATGGCACAGTGAACTACCGAGTAGTTATCATCTTTCGTCTACCATGTGTTCATAACATCTGGAGTTTCTCCTGCAATGGGTTTGGCACCTAGCGGTGCTTCCAGGATGTAATTCTTCTGTGCAGCAATGAGGATAATCCTCAAGTTACGGACCCAGTCCGTGTAGTTGCTACCATCATCTTTTAACTTAGCTTTCTCTAGGAAAGCAATAAAATTCAATGGAACAACAACACGGGCCTTTTATTTACAACAACATAGACATGCAAAATACTATCATGTACTAAGTTCATGCTAAATTAAAGTTCAATTAATCATATTACTTAAGAACTCCCACTTAGATATATATCCCTCTAATCATCTAAGTGAGCACGTGATCCATATAAACTATACCATGTCCGATCATCAAGTGATATGGAGTAGTTTTCAATGGTGAACATCACTATGTTGATCATATCTACTATATGATTCACGCTCGACCTTTCGGTCTTAGTGTTCCGAGGCCATATCTTCATATGCTAGGCTCGTCAAGTTTAACCTGAGTATTCTACATGTGCAAAACTGGCTTGCACCCGTTGTATGCGAACGTAGAGTTTATCACACCCGATCATCACGTGGTGTCTCGGCACGACAAACTGTAGCAACGATGCATACTCAGGGAGAACACTTATACCTTGAAATTTAGTGAGAGATCATCTTATAAAGCTACCGACGTACTAAGCAAAATAAGATGCATAAAGGATAAACATCACATGCAATCAATATAAGTGATATGATATGGCCATCATCATCATCTTGTTCCTTTGATCTCCATCTCCAAAGCACCATTATGATCACCAACGTCACCGACTTGACACCTTGATCTCCATCGAAGCATCGTCGCCGTCTCGCTAACTATTGCTTCCACGACTATCGCTACCGCTCAGTGATAAAGCAAAGCAATTACATGACGATTGCATTTCATACAATAAAGCAACAACCATATGGCTCCTGCCAATTGCCGATAAATGTGTTACAAAACATGATCATCTCGTACAACAATTTATATAATCATGTCTTGACCATATCACATCACAACATGCCCTGCAAAAACAAGTTAGACGTCCTCTACTTTGTTGTTGCAAGTTTTACGTGGCTGCTACGGGCTTAGCGAAAACCGTTCTTACATACGCATCAACACCACAACGAATTTTCGTCAAGTTTGCTATTTTAACCTTCAACAAGGACCGGGCGTAGTCACACTCGATTCAACTAAAGTTGGAGAAACATACACCCACTAGCCACCTGTGTGCGAAGCACGTCTGTAGAACCAGTCTTGCGTAAGCGTACTCGTAATGTCGGTCTGAGCCGCTTCATCCAACAATACTGTCGAATCAAAGTTTGACATGCTGGTAAGCAGCATGACTATTATCGCCCACAACTCTTTGTGTTCTACTCTTGCATATAACATCTACTGTTGGGGAACGCAGCATTTCAAAAATTTCCTACGATCACGCAAGATCTATTTAGGAGGTGCATAGAAACGAGAGGGGAGAGTGTGTCTATCTAACCTCGTAGACCGAAAGCGGAAGCGTTAAGTAATCCAGTTGATGTAGTCGAACGTCTTCGCAACCCAACCGATCAAGTACCAAACGCATGGCACCTCCGCGATCTGCACACGTTCACTCGGTGACGTCCATCATACTCTTGATCGAGTTGAGGCCGAGGGAGAGTTTCCTCAGTACGACGGCGTGATGATGAAGTTACCGACGCAGGGCTTCGCCTAAGCACTAGAACTATATGACCGAGGTGGAAATCTGTGGAGGGGGCACCGCACACGGCTAAGACAACTGTCAACTTGTGTGTCTATGGGGTGCCCCCTCCCCTGTATATAAAGGAGTGGAGGAGGTGAGGGCCGGCCCTCATAGGGCGCGCCCAAGGGGGGGGAGTCCTACTCCCAGTAGGAGTAGGTTTCCCCCCTTTCCCTAGTTGGAGTAGGAGAAGAAGGAAGAGGGAGAAGGAGAAAGGAAGGGGGGCACCCAATTCGGATTGGGCTTGGGGGGCGCCCTCCACCTGGACGCCTCCTTCTCTCTCCCACTAAGGCCCAATAAGGCCCATTAACTCCCTCGGGGGGTTCCGGTAACCTCTCGGTATTCCGGAAAATGCCCGAACTCATCCGGAACCATTCCAGTGTTCAAACATAGCCTTCCAATATATCGATCTTTATGTCTCGACCATTTTGAGACTCCTCGTCATGTCCGTGATCATATCCGGGACTTCAAACTACCTTTGGTACATCAAAACACATAAACTCATAATACCGATCGTCCTCGAACGTGAAGCGTGCGGACACTACAGGTTCGAGAACTATGTAGACATAACCGAGACTCACTTTCGGTCAATAACCAATAGAGGAACCTGGATGCTCATATTGGTCTATACATATTCTACGAAGATCTTTATCGGTCAAACGCATAACAACATACGTTGTTCCCTTTGTCATCGGTATGTCACTTGTCCGAGATTCGATCGTCGGTATCATCATACCTAGTTCAATCTCATTACTCGCATGTCTCTTTACTCGTTCTGTATTGCAACATCCCGCAACTAACTCATTAGTCACATTGCTTACAAGGCTTATAGTGATGTGCATTACCGAGAGGGCCCAGAGATACCTCTCCCACAATCGGAGTGACAAATCCTAATCTCAATCTATGCCAACTCAACAGACACCATCAGAGACACCTGTAGAGCATCTGTATAGTCACCCAGTTACGTTGTGACGTTTGATAGCACACTAAGTGTTCCTCCGGTATAAGTTATGAATAAAGCAATAGCAAACAAACTAAACAATCAAAGTGCTAAGATAACGGATGGGTCAAGTCAATCACATCATTCTCTAATGATGTGATCCCGTTCATCAAATGACAACCCATGTCTATGGTTAGGAAACTTAAGCATCTTTTATTAATGAGCTAGTCAAGTAGAGGCATACTAGTCACACTTTGTTTGTCTATGTATTCACACATGTAATAAGTTCCGGTTAATACAATTCTAGAATGAATTATGAACATTTATCAAGATATTAGGAAATATAAATAACAATTTCTGGTTAGTAACAAATTTGAACTACAAGCACATGCTCTAGTGCACAAAAGTTGTTTGAGAAATCACATGTGTATCCTTGGGTGAATTTCTAGGTCCCATGCAAGAGATGAGAGTGAAATTCAAAGATCTGAGCATCATGGCTCGGCCGGAAAGATTGAGAAACTTGGTTTTTTAATTACTTTTAATCGAAAACACGCCTGAAAATCATGAAACTTGGCGTGGTGTCATGACATGGCACCAACATGATGTGATAAGTTTTTTGGCCGAATTGGGACAAGCTTTGGTGTAAGCTTCTTGCAAACCGGAGCTTCCGTCAAGAAGGCTCGTGGTTCCGAGAGGGAACGTGCCACCTCCATGTGCGAAACGACATATGTACACTGCCTTCTCCCGCCTTAATTTTTTTTACACAGGCAGATTAGACCAAATAGAAGTATCATGCTAAATTTTGGAATTATTCCGGGTTCATTTGGTCTTTTTTATACATTAATTCAGTTTCTGCGCATTTAATGTGCATAATTCAAATTTGAACTACAAGCATAGGCTCCAGTGCACCAAAGTTGTTTGAAAAATCACATGTGTGTCCTTGGGTGCATTTCTAGGTCCAATGCAAGAGTTGGCAATGAAATTCAAACATCTGGGCGTCGTGGCTCGGCCGGAAAGATGGAGAAATTTGGTGTTTTAATTCCTGTAAATCCAAAACTCGCCTGAAAATCATGAAACTTGGCATGGTGTCATGACATGGCACCAACATGCTGCGGTAATCTTTTTGGCCGAATTGGGACAATCTTTGGTGTAAGCTTCTTGCAAACTGGAGCTTCCGTCAAGAAGGCTCGTGGTTCCGTGAGGGAATGTGCCACCTCCGTGTGCGAAACGACATACGTACACTGCCTTCTCCCGCTTTAATTTTTTTACACAGGCAGGTTAGACCAAATAGAAGTATCGTGCTAAAATTTTGGAATTATTCCGGGTTTGTTTGGCCTTTTTTATACATTAATTGATTTTCTGTGCATTTAATGTGCATTATTCAAATTTGAACTACAAGCTCAGGTTCTAGTGCACCAAAGTTTTTTGAAAAACCACATGTTTGTCCTTGGGTGAATTTATAGGTCCCATGCAAGAGATCGGAATGAAATTCAAACATCTGGGCGTCGTGGCTCAGCCGGAAAGATTGAGAAACTCGGTTTTTTAATTCCTGTAAATCCAAAACACGTCTGGAAAATATGAAACTTGGCATGGTGTCATGACATGGCACCAACATGCTGTGATAATTTTTGTGTCCGATTTGCCAAGACGCACACATTAACAATCAACAAAGTCATTTTGGAACAAGTGATGTCACGTTACAAATCGGAAACACAAGTATTGTTGAAACCGTGGGCGTTCTACTTATCAATTACGTGCCGCCATGTGTCCCTTTTTTTATTGGCTAGTAGGTGTTGTGCGGGGTAGTTATTTGAGTACGGGATGCGTGCGATCAGACCCCTGCGCGTGCTCATCCGAAGGAAAGCCCTTTGATCGCTACCTGCAGCGCACCTCCCTCCCAACGTCCCCATTAATGGCACACGATCACCTGTTCTACGGCGTGGCCATATGTCTCACTGCACTGAGATTTAAGAGAGAAAAATGAAAATCTGAAAAGAAAGTTCTGCATGGATCTTGATGTAAGATCCGACGGACCTATATAGCATCGACTGCGACTTATAGCAAGCATGATGAATATAAGGACGATGACAGTGAATAATAATTGTCTTACATATTTAGGAACATAATTTAAAAAACCCACATGCGGCAATGCCCGAAATACACAAGGGCAAAAGAAGAAGGAAGACAACAATCGGGCTCGCTGATCTCTACTTTGTTGATGCGTTGCTGCAGGCCGCGGGAACTAGTCTCCACGGCGAGTGGCAATGAGCTCTTTCTTGTCCTCAACATGCTGATTGAGAACATCCACAGATTCCTCCACCAGCATTCTGCACTCGATGTACAACATGGCATTCTTGTCAATAAGTTTCTCGGCGATGGCGACGGTCCTCTTCAACAAGGTAGTGGTCTGCTCCTACTGCTCCGCACTTCTGACAATCTTCGCCCTCACCAGGTCACGCTCAGCCTGGAGCTCCGCATTGCTCTCATTTAGAAGCCGGATGAGACCGGTAGATTGTACAAACGAGGATTTCAGGTCATCCTGCAACCTCACCCACCTGGAGATCTGATCCATCTGCCTAACGACGAGGGCACACATGCTCCTGTCAGAGTCCTCGCCTGCCCGCGAGACATTTTCCCATGCCGCCGCGGCGCGGGAGGACATCTCTGCTGCATTCGTGGGGTGGCGGGACATCTCTTCTGCTTACGCGGCACGGCCGGACCGGTCTGCTGCATCGGCAGCGTGGCGGGACCTCCTTGATGCTTCGGCGGCGCGGCGGGACCTCTTTGCTACTACGGCCGCACGACGAGACATGTTGGTTGCTTTCGCGGCGAGGCGGGACATCTCTCGTGCTTCCGCTTCCAGGCTTGCCTCTCCCTGGTGGCAATCTCTCAACCCAAAACTCACGCTGGCCATCGCAGACGCAAGGGAACGATGATGAATGACTTGTTTGTTTTTGTGGATGAGGAGTTGAGGAGGAATGTGTAGACATCTTGGAGTATTAGTATTTATAACTGAGTAGTAATACGCTCCTAAGTAGGAAACCGTTTAGGTTTTGATCGGTGTGAACAGGTTTGCAATTTGGAATGTGACGGGACGCATGCTCAAAATTTACTTACATTTATAAGTGCGGCACTATTTTCGGAAGGCATAACATGGGCACGTGCGCCTTCTCGGCTGCGTACATGGCGTTTGCAGCGTAGGGTGCACCGCAATAGGCAATGTCAGCACACGTCTTGTTCCAACAACTGTGTGCACTCGTTATTACCATCGTGCACACTTCTTTAAATTAGAATGTGTGTGCCCGTCTAGCGCACACACGTTGATCTATCTAACTGTTTCAGTTTGTTGTTTCTAATCGCAAACAGTTCATCCATGTGAAGTGTATGCCATCAATCGCAGACACTTTGATCTGGCTGACCCGTTTCTGTTCTGTTGCCTAATCCCAAACAATTAATCCTTCTGAAGAGTATGCCCTCAATCACACACACCTTGATCTGGCTGACCGTTTCTTTTGTGTTGCCTAATCGCAAACAGTTAATCCTTCTGAAGCGTATGCCCTCAATCACACACACCTTGATCTGGCTGACCATTTCTTTTGTGTTGCCAAATCACAAAGAGTTTATCTAAGTGAATCGTATGCTCTATATCGCACACGCCTTCATCAGGCAGCCCGTTTCTTTTGTTCTGCCTCGTCGCAAACAATTCATTGGACTAAACCGTAAGCCCTGGATCGCACACGCAACTAAAATACGAACCGTGTTTGATGGCTCCGCCATCGCAAACATTTTACACCTTTTTTGACGGTTCTTTTACACCACCGTTTGCGATTATTGCATCGCACACAGTTTCGTCGAAGGGCCTCGGATCGTAGTGTCGCGCTAGCAGTATCCTGCAGTAGTGTGTTTGTTGAGTTGGCATAGATCGAGACTAGGATTTGTCACTCCGTGTATCGGAGAGGTATCTCTGGGCCCTCTCGGTAATGCTCATCACTATAAGCCTTGCATGCAATGTGACTAATGAGTTAGTTGCGGGATGATGCATTACGGAACGAGTAAAGAGACTTGCCGGTGACGATATTGAACTAGGTATAAAGAAACGGATGATCTAATCTCGCGCAAGTAACATACCCATGACAAAGGGAACAACGTATGTTGTTATGCGGTCTGACCGATAAAGATCTTCGTAGAATATGTAGGAGCCAATATGAGCATCCAGGTTTCGCTATTGGTTATTAACTGGAGATGTGTCTTAGTCATATCTACATAGTTCTCGAACCCATAGGGTCCGCACGCTTAACGTTCGATGAAGATTTGTATTATGAGTTGTGGGTTTTGATGAACCGAAGTTTTTTCAGAGTCCCAGATGAGATCACGGACATGACGAGGTGTATCGAAATGGTCGAGACATAAAGATTGATAGATTGGAAGGTTATGTTTGCACATCGGAATGGTTTCAGAAAGGTTCGGACATTTTTCGGAGTATCGGGAGGTTGTCGGAACCCCCCACGGGGGTTAATGGGCCTTCATGGGCCCTTGAGGAGAGAGGAGGCAGGCGGCCAGGTGGAGGCGCCCCCCAAGCCCAAACCGAATTGGACTAGGGTTGGGGGGGGGCTTTCCTTCTCCTCCTCCTTCTCTTTCCCCCTTCCCCCTTCTTCGAAAAGGAAAGGGGCGCCGAATCCTACTTGGACCGGGAGTCCAAGTAGGACTCCCCCCTTGGCGCACCCCCCCTTGGGCCGGCCTCCTCTCCTCCCCCTCTATATACGTGGGAGGGGGCACCCCAAAGGCACACCAAGTCTTCTCTTAGCCGTGTGCGGTGCCCCCCTCCACAGTCACACGCCTCGGTGATATCATTGTAGTGCTTAGGCGAAGCCCTTCGTCGGTAACTTCATCGTCGTCGTCAACACGCTGTCGTGCGGACGGAACTCTCCCTCGTCCTCAACTGGAACAAGAGCTCGAGGGACGTCATCGAGCCGTACATTCGGTGCTTGGATCAGTTGGATCACGAAGACGTTCGACTATATCAACCGCGTTACTAAACGCTTCCGCTTTCGGTCTATGAGGGTACATGGACACACTCTCCCCGATCGTTGCTATGCTTCTCCTAGATACATTTTTTGTGATCCTAGGTAATTTTTTTGAAATACTACGTTCCCCAACAGTGGCATCCGAGCCAGGTCTATGCATAGATGTTATATGCACGAGTAGAACACAATGAGTTGTGGGCGATAATAGTCATACTCCTTACCAACAATGTCTTACTTTGATTCGGCAGTATTGTTGGATGAAGTGGCCAAGACCGACATTACATGACCGCGTTCATGAGACTGGTTCTACCGACGTGCTTCACACACAGGTGGCTAGTGGGTGTCTGTTTCTCCAACTTTAGTTGAATTGAGTTTGACAACACCCGGTCCTTGTTGAAGGTTAAAACAACACACCTGACGAAAAATCATTGTGGTTTTGATGCGTAGGTAAGAACGGTTCTTACTAGAAGCCCGTAGCAGCCACGTAAAACTTGCAACAACAAACACTAGTAGAAAAGGGGGCAAAGGTCCAGGCCGGGTCAGCCCATTAGTCCCGGTTCAGTCCAAAACCGGGACCAACGGGGGCAATGGACCCGGTTCATGATCCCAGGGGGCCGGCCGGGCCACGTGGGCCATTGGTCCTGGTTCGTCTGGACCTTTTGTTCCCGGTTGGTGGGACGAACCGGGACCAATGGGCCTCACTCTTGGCCCACCACCATTGGTCCCGGTTGGTGGCTTGAACCGGGACCAAAGGCTCCCCTTTAGTCCCGGTTCATGCCACCAACCGGGACCAGTGAGGTGCCTATATATACCCCTCACGTAAGAGCAGAGCACACTGCTCTGTTTTTTCTGGCCGAGGGGGAGAGGGCTTGGTTGTGCTCTAGCTCACCTCCTATGCACACAAGGTGTTCGATGGAATGCCCGAGCCACACTACTTAAGGTTTCTCCTCTCCAAGCTCGACCACCAAGCTCCATTTTCCTCAATATTTGTCTAGGTTTAGCGGTCCATCAAGCCCCGTCCCCGTCTTCACCGCCGTCGATCACCCGCGCTGAGCTCATCACCGGCACCACCGTGGTGAGCCTCTTGTTCTTATCTTCTTTCTGAAAGGAAAAAATATTCTTACTTGTATGTATACATAGATACTTGTGTTATTTTCTTACTTTTATTATTTCATCTTATATAGTGCGATGGTTTTGGTATCCGCCCCCGTCGGCCCTCGTCCTTTCTATGATTCGGATGTGGTATATATATTATCTTTATAACTATTGGTTCATTTATTGTTTATGAAAATTATGCCGACCAACGTGACATAGATTTTATTTATCTAGGATGTATGTGAACCGGAAATTCCAACCGATCCTATTGTCGAGAGGTTAAATTTAGTTGAAGAAGAAAACAATTTCTTGAAGGAAAAAATAAAAAAATTGAGGATGAGAAGATGATATTGGAGTTGCTTGTTGCGGATGTCGTCGATGATCACAAGATCAAGATGGATGCAATGCGCTTGAAGATGAGAAAAATTAGAAAATATGCCATTCATACCGAGGCTTGGTATCATTATGCTGTTGGATCAATTGTTACCTTGGTTGCGATTATGATCGCATTTGTTTTCGCATTGAAATGTTTTACATAGTTTCAATGTATGGTTTAATTAATTAGATGCTCTGGAGAGCTATATGTTGTTAGATGAGAACTATGTATGTACTTTGGTTTTAATGTGATGATGAACTTCTATTAATTTGGACACTTAATTACATATAATGCACGCAGATGAACCGACAATGGATGTACGGTGACAGACACACCTCCGAGTACATTAAGGGCGTGCATGAGTTTCTCGTTGCGGCTGAGGCAAACAACCAGAATGGTTTTATGTGTTGTCCATGCACTGAATGTGGGAAAACGATGTCTTACTCTAACACGAAAATCCTTCAGTCCCACCTGCTTTACAAGGGTTTCATGCCACACTATAATGTTTGGATGGGGCACGGAGAAATAGGGGTTATGATGGAAGACGGCGAAGAAGAAGAGTACGATCACAACTATGTGCCCTGCAATGGGGGGAGCTGGGGAAGATCAAGAGGAACCAGACAATGTGCCCAATGATGCTGCAACGGGTGAAGCTGCTGAAGATCAAGAGGAACCAGACGATGTGCCCGATGATGATGATCTCCGCCGGGTCATTGTCGATGCAAGGACGCAATGCGAAAGTCGAAAGGAGAAGCTGAAGTTTGATCGCATGTTAGAGGATCAAAAAAAGGGTTGTACCCAATTGCGAAGATGGCGACACAAAGCTCGGTACCGTACTGGAATTGCTGTAGTGGAAGGCAGAGAATGCAGTGCCTGACAAAGGATTTGAGAAGCTACTGAAAATATTGAAGAAGAAGCTTCCAAAGGATAATGAATTGCCCGACAGTACATACATATCAAAGAAGGTCGTATGCCCTCTAGGATTGGAGGTGGATAAGATACATGCATGCCCTAATGACTGCATCCTCTACCGCGGTGCATACAAGGATCTGAATGCATGACCGGTATGCGGTGCATTGCGGTATAAGATCAGATGAGATGACCCTGGTGATGTTGATGGTGAGCCCCCCAGGAAGAGGGTTCCTGCGAAGGTGATGTGGAATGCTCCTATAATACCATGGTTGAAACGTCTGTTCAGAAACGGAGAGCATGCCAAGTTGGTGCGATGGCACAGTGAGGACCGTAAGAAAGACGGGAAGTTGAGAGCACGCGCTGACAGGTCGCAGTGGAGAAAAATCGAGAGGAAGTACTGGGATGAGTTTGCAAAGGACCCAAGGAACGTATGGTTTGCTTTAAGCACAGATGGTATTAATCCTTTCGGGGAGCAGAGCAGCAATCACAGCACCTAGCTTGTGACTCTATGTATGTATAACCTTCCTCCTTGGATGTGCATGAAGCGGAAGTTCATTATGATGCCAGTTCTCATCCAAGGCCCTAAGCAACCCGGCAACGACATTGATGTGTACCTAAGGCCATTAGTTGAAGAACTTTTACAGCTGTGGAATGGAAACGGTGTACGTATGCGGGACGAGCACAGACAGGAGGAATTTAACCTAAAGGCGTTGTTGTTCGTGACCATCAACGATTGGCCCGCTCTCAGTAACCTTTCAGGACAGACAAAAAAAGGATACCACACATGCACGCACTGTTTAGATGATACTCAAAGTATATAGCTGGACAAATGCAGCAAGAATGTGTACCTGGGCCATCATCGATTTCCTCCAACCAACCATCAATGTCGAAAGAAAGGCAGATCACCGGAAGAAGCCTACCATGTGTACCGGTGATCACATGCTTGCTATGGTCAATGATTTACACGTAATCTTTGGAAAGGGTCCCGGCGCACTAGCTGTTTCGAATGATGCTGAGGGACACGCACCCATGTGGAAGAAGAAATCTATATTTTGGGACCTACCCTACTGGAAAGACCTAGAGGTCCGCTCTTCAATCGACGTGATGCACGTGACGAAGAACCTTTGCGTGAACCTGCTAGGCTTCTTGGGCTTGTATGGAAAGACAAAAGATACACCTGAGGCACAGGAGGACCTGCAACGTTTGCACGAAAAAGACGGCATGCCTCTGAAGCAGTATGAAGGTCCTGCCAGCTACGCTCTTGCGAATGAAGAGAAAGAAATCTTCTTTGAATGCCTGCTCAGTATGAAGGTCCCGACTGGCTTCTCGTCGAATATAAAGGGAATAATAAATGTGCCAGAGAAAAAGTTCCAGAACCTAAAGTCTCATGACTGCCACGTGATTATGACGCAACTGCTTCCGTTTGCATTGAGGGGGCTTCTACCGGAAAACGTCCGATTAGCCATTGTGAAGCTATGTGCATTCCTCAATGCAATCTCTTAGAAGGTGATCAATCCAGAAATCATACCAAGGCTAAGGATTGATGTGGCGCAATGTCTTGTCAGTTTCGAGCTGGTGTTCCCACCATCCTTCTTAAATATCATGACACACATCCTAGTTAATCTAGTCGACGAGATTGTCATTCTCGGGCCCGTATTTCTACACAATATGTTACCCTTTGAGAGGTTCATGGGAGTCCTAAAGAAATATGTCCGTAACCGCGCTAGGCCAGAAGGAAGCATCTCCATGGGCCATTGCTACGTCTTGAGCTTGCGTTGGTTTTCCCCGAAGAGGAATGGATGATGCAGCAGAGTAGCATAAGTATTTCCCTCAGTTTTTGAGAACCAAGGTATCAATCCAGTAGGAGGCCGCGAGCAAGTCCCTCGTACCTACACAACACAAAGAGCTCAACGCAACCAACGCGATTAGGGCTTGTCAATCCCTTCACAGTCACTTACGGAAGTGAGATCCGATAGATAATATTTTTGGTATTTTTGATATAAAGATGCATAGTTATGAGAATATATAGGTTTTTGGTATTTTTGGTATTTTTGATAATATTTTTGGTATTTTCGAGAGCATAGGTTTTCTATGGTGGGTGAACAAATTACTATTGAGCAATTGACAGAATTGAGCATAGTTATGAGAATATATAGGCATGATCATGTATATAGGCATCACGTCCGTGACAAGTAGATCGAAACGATTCTGCATCTACTACTATTACTCCACTCATCGACCGCTATCCAGCATGCATCTAGAGTATTAAGTTAAAAACAGAGTAACGCTTTAAGCAAGATGACATGATGTAGAGAGATAAATTCATGCAATATGAAATAAACCCCATCTTGTTATCCTCGATGGCAACGATGCAATACGTGCCTTGCTGCCCCTTCTGTCACTGGGAAAGGACACCACAAGATCAAACCCAAAGCTAAGCACTTCTCCCATGGCAAGAACTACCAATCTAGTTGGCCAAACCAAACGGATAATTCGAAGAGACTTGCAAAGATAACCAATCATACATAAAATAATTCGGAGAAGATTCAAATATTATTCATAGATAGACTTGCTCATAAACCCACAATTCATCGGTCTCAACAAACACATCGCAAAAAGAAGATTACATCGAATTGATCTCCACAAGAGAGGGGGAGAACTTTGTATTGAGATTCAAAGAGAGAGAAGAAGCCATCTAGCTACTAACTATGGACCCGAAGGTCTGAGGTAAACTACTCACACTTCATCGGAGAGGCTATGATGATGTAGAAGCCCTCCGTGATGACGGCCCTCTCTGGCGGAGCTTCGGAACAGGCCCCAAGATGGGATCTCGCGGATACAGAAAGTTGCGGTGATGGAATTAGGTTTTTTGCTCCTGTTCTGATCGTTTGGGGGTACGTGGGTATATATAGGAGGAAGGAGTATGTCGGTGGAGCACCGAGGGGCCCACGGGGCAGGGGGGCGCGCCTACCCTCGTGACCACCTCCGGTACTTCTTGGAGTAGGGTACAAGTCTCCTGGGTCTTATCCGAGAAGAAAATCACGTTCCAAAAAGGAATTTTCTGTTTGGACTCCGTTTGATATTCTGTTTCTTCGAAACACTGAAATAGGCAAAAAAACAGCAATTCTGGGCTAGGCCTCCGGTTAATAGGTTAGTCCCAAAAATAATATACAAGTGGAAAAATAAAGCCCAATATAGTCCAAAACAGTAGATAATATAGCATGGAGCAATCAAAAATTATAGATACATTGGAGACGTATCAGCCATCAAATAGAGGATGTTATCGGGTTTTGTGTTAACTTCATTCCTGGCCTTTAGAAGATAGGTCTCCCTAAATCGCGGTATGAGGGGAGACTGACTGGCAAAGGCACTCTTGGAAGTGACTCAATAATATGCAGGGACGGATATTCTTGGTCTCAAGCACACTACACAGTTTTACAGAACTCTACCTTGGTGACCCCGTATGTCGATGAACACAAGAACAGCCTGCGCTCCAAACACCCAGAGCAGTGCGAGACTGGATTACATGTGAACACATCAGGACTTTCAGCAGTTGGTTGGAAACACGTCTCATAGGTGACAACACTGTTTGTGATGAGATGTACTTGTTGTCCAGGGGACCATCTTTGACTGTATTGACTTACAAAGGATACGAGATAAATGGGAATACATTTTACACGATCGCCCAAGATCAAAAGAGCACCAACCAAAATAGCGGTGTCCGCTTTGATGCAGCAACCGAGAGCGGAAAGGACACATATTATGGTTACATAGTGGACATATGGGAACTTGACTACGGACATGATTTTAAGGTCCCTTTGTTTAAGTGCAAATGGGTCAATCTGTGAGGAGGCGGGGTACAGGTAGACCCATAGTACGGAATGACAACAGTGGATCTGAAAAATCTTGGGTACACTGATGAACCGTTCGTCCTAGCCAATGATGTGGCACAGGTTATCTATGTGAAGGACATGTCTACCAAACCGAGAAAAACAAAAGATAACGAAGCGAATACATCATACGATGAGCCAAAGCGCCACATAGTTCATTCAGGAAAAAGGCACATCCTGGGAGTGGAGGGCAAGACAGACATGTCTGAAGATTATGAAAATTTAATGAAATTCCTCCCTTCACTATCAAGGCTGACCCAAGCATCCTGATAAACGATAAAGATTATCCATGGTTATGGCGCAATAAGCAAATGACACAAGCAAAGAAAAAGTGAAGACTTTCTCCCGCAACTATTATGATGATACCATGCCAACTTTGTAACACACGAGTATGCTATGCAACTTTTTCAGAGTTCATTTGAAAACTATGAATTTAGGTTGAATTTTCTCTATAGGTGCATCTATGTTCATTTTTTTAGTAAAGTTAATCACAAACTTGTGATTCACACAAATTTCAAATAATTCAAATTTTAACTATTCAAATTTGAAAACTAATGGCACTAACAGAAAGTTTATAATTTTTCTAAAACTAATGGCACTAAAAGAAAGTTTATAATTTTGCTGACCTAAAAGAAAAAAGAATTAAAAATTAAAGCAAAAAACAAAAGAAAATAAATAATACAAAAAAACTAGAAAAAAAATAAAAATAGCAACAATAAGTATTTTTTTGTAAGTAGAAACAAAATAAAATAAATAAAGCAACAAAGAAAACAAAAAAACAAAAAAGTGTTTTCAAATTTGAAAACTAATGGCACTAGCAGAAAGTTTATAATTTTTCTAAAACTAAAAGAAAAAAGAATTAAAAAATGAATCAAAAACAAAAGAAAATAAATAATGCAGAAAACAAAACAAAAAAACTAGAAAAAGAAATAGGGCTCGCCCCTGGCCCATGACCATTAGTCCCGGTTTGTGGCACAAACCGGGACTAAAGGGTTGGTCCTCGTTGCGCTCAGAGTTTAGTCCCACCTCGCCAACCAAAGGGCGCCCGCACCGGTTTATAAGCCCGTCCCTATCTGCCTTGTTGAGCTCCTCTCAAAGTGAAAATAGATGCCCCTATACAGGGAATTTGACCTAAATTCATAATGAATTTCTCTGAAATTCATAAAAAATGATTATCAATTTAGGTTGAATTTTCTCTATAGGTGCATCTATGTTCATTTTTTTAGTAAAGTTAATCACAAACTTGTGATTCACACAAATTTTAAAAAATTCAAATTTAAACTATTAAAATTTTAAAACTAATGGCACTAATAGAAAGTTTATAATTTTTGTGACCTAAAAGAAAAAAGATATCACTAAAAAACTATAAGTATTTAGTTCTAAGTAGAAATGAAAAAACAAATAGCAAAAAAGAAAAAAATGCCTATAATATTTGTTACGACTAACTAAAATTACCAAATTGAGTATAATGATAAAACACAGTAATATTAAATTGCAGGAAAAAGAATGACTCAATAATCAATTTTTATAATAAAATTATTCATAAACTAGTGATTCACACAAATTTTAAAAAATTCAAATTTAAACTATTCAAATTTTAAAACTAATGGCACTAATAGAAAGTTTATAATTTTTGTGACCTAAAAGAAAAAAGATATCACTAAAAAACTATAAGTATTTAGTTCTAAGTAGAAATGAAAAAATAAATAACAAAAAATAAAAAAATGCCTATAATATTTGTTATGACTAACTAAAATTACCAAATTGAGTATAATGATAAAACACGGTAATATTAAATAGCAGGAAAAAGAGTGACTCAAAAATCAATTTTTATAGTAAAGTTATTCATAAACTAGTGATTCACACAAATTTTAAAATTTTCAAATTTGAACTATTCAAATTTTAAAACTAATCGCACTAACAGAAAGTTTATAATTTTTGTGACCTAAAAGAAAAAAGAAATCACTAAAAAACTATAAGTATTTAGTTCTAAGTAGAAATGAAAAAATAAATAGCAAAAAATAAAAAAATGCCACCTACTGGGCCAGCACGTCCTGAATAGGACTAGAAACCCAACCATGAGCCAGGATTTAGGCCCGCAGCAGGCCCAGTAGGCCCACAGGCATTGCAGTGTCCCATTAGGCCTGTAAGCCTGCAGTTCAAAGGAGTTTCAAAGGGAACACAGAGCAGGGCTTATAAACAGGTGCGGGAGCTCTTCAGCTAGCGAGGTGGGACTAAAAATCCCACCGCACCGCACCACGGCGCAGGCCATTGGTCCCGGTTAGACGCATGAACCGGGACCATAGGGGGGCATTCGTACCGGTTCGTGGCACAAACCGGTACAAATGCCTACCTATGGTCCCGATTCGTGCGACGAACCGGACCAATGGCCTGTGCTTCCCGCCCTTTGGGCTGCCGAAATGAGACCTTTGGTCCCGGTTTGTAGGACGAACCGGGACCAAAGGTGGCATTGGTACCGGTTCATGCCACGAACCAAGACCAATGCTTCATGTATATATACCCACCACTTAGCGGTTTCAGTTTACATCGCCCATTTCCCCCCGACGCCGCCGAGCTCATCGCCGCCAGGCTGCCTCGCTGTCGCCGCCCACGCCGGTGCCCCTACCCCGCCCCGAGCCCACGCCGACGCCGTCCGCTGCCCACGCCGTTGCCGTCCGCTGCCCTCGAGCGTGCCCTGCCTCGCCGTCATCGCCGAGCGCGCCTCGCCGTCGCCCTCGCCGACCCCGAGCCCATCCTCGTCGTCGTCGCCCCCAACGCCAGCCGCCCGCTTCTCCTCCCCGATCCTGCCGGGAGAGGTAGCTACCGCCCCATCCTCCCCCATTCCTTCCTTCCCCTTGCAAAATATTGATATGATGAATTTGATATGATGAATGAGGGGGGTCATGTGTATGTATGTATATGTAAATTTTGATATTTTTTTGTTCATATATAATGTAGATGTCTATGTATGTATGGAATGATATCGATGGATGTATGTATATAGAACATTCATAGAAAATATGACGAATCCGATATGACCAATGTCCCCCTCCGGTTCACTCGGGAACACTAACTTTCTCGGAGAAAAAATGTTATCGGGGAGAAAAAAAGTTCTAGGTTCGTCAAGGGGTTGAGAGGGGGTCGAGGGTCAAGAGGGGGTCAAGGGTCGCCGTGGGGTCGAGGGTCGAGGGATAGATTATCGGGGAGGGGGTATATCGACCCCCCCTCGTGTTGAAGTTATCGGGAGGGGGTATATCGACCCCGCTCGTGTTGAAGTTCTAAGGGGGGTCGATATACCCCCTCCCGATAACTTCAACTAGAGGGGGGGGGGTCGATATACCCCCTCCCCGATAATATTATTTTCCCATGTACGTATGTCGTGTCGATATAAACTCCCGATAACTTCAACACGTGGGGGGGGGTCGATATACCCCCTCCCCGATAATATTATTTTCCCATGTACGTATGTCGTCGTTGTCGATATACCTCAAACCCTTGAAGCGTTGTCGAGGCCACCCCAAACCCTAGAGAAGCAGTGTTGAGGCCACTAATTAATATTAGTTCTACATTTTCCACTAATATATCCATCTGTCATGTTTGAATAGTAATTGCCATGTTGTAAATATTTGTAGAAACTATGGACACCGCCCAAGACGAAGTACAAGAAGAGTTGTTGGGGACATAATCGCATGAGGAAGTGATGCCGTTTGCTCGTTGTTTCTCAACGACACCGATGGTATGGAAGCAGCTGGCTATGATTATGATGGCTCCGGTGACCCAATGCCGGTGCAAGGAGACCGCGATGACGGCTCCGGTGACCGAACCGAGTCCGGCCAGGTATATATTAGTTAAGACTGTGCTGACTAGCTAATTGATGCATTCATTGTTTTGGTATGTACACATATTAGTTAAGTCTTTGTTCTTTTTTCTAGCCCTCCGGATCGAGCACAACTTCGGTAAAGAGACGAGGCCCGAAGAAAAAGTTGAGCTCAGATGAAAGGTTTGAGATCATAGCAATCGCGCCTGACGGCCAACTGATTGAACCCATCCGGACAAAGAACACATTTGTTGCTCAGTGCGGGGTTCTGGTTAGGGACAAGATCCCGATCAGCATCCAGCAATGGATAAAGCCGGCTACAGAAGACCCTGAGGTGTCTTATGTCAATGATATGCAGAAAAATGATCTTTGGACTGAGCTGAAGTCAAATTTCACCCTAGCTCTAGAGGATGATCCGGAGATGCCAGTTAAAGAGCAATTAATCAAGTCTTTTGCTCTTAAGAGGATGGCAGACCTATTCAGGAGGTGGAAGAACGAGCTTAATAAGTTTGTCGATAAAAAAGAGACACCAGAATTCAAGGGCAGCTATGAGAAGATCAGAGACCACTGGCCCGCATTTGTGGTCCACAAGACATCGGAAAAGAGTAAGAAGATGTCGGCGACAAACAAACAAAATGATGCGAAGAAGAAGCATCACCATCGCACGGGGTCAGGTGGCTACCTTGTAGCCCGGCCTAAGTGGGCCAAGACTGAGAATGATCTGGTTGATAAAGGGATCGAACCAGAGACAATTAACTGGCCAGACCATTGCCAGACTTGGTTCTTCGGGGCTGGCGGAACCTTGGACCCTGTATCAGGGAAGTGCATTTGGACGAACGGGCAAATGGAAATACTAGTCAAGAGGCTTAAGCACTATATCGAAGCAGCGCAGCAAGGGACGTTCATTCCAGACAAAGAGAATGACGAGCTCACAATGGTCCTCGGGAATCCTGAGCACCCTGGACAGACACGAGGCACGCCAGGCTCCATTCCGTGGAAGGCTGGGTTTCCGGCCCAGACAGTTACAAATGCCACGAGAGGAGGAAGAAAGTGGAGCAGACCCAGCTGCAGGCGCTGCATGCTAGGGTACAAGCGATAGAGGAATGAGAAGAAAATCGCAGCAAACGAACTGCCGAAGCTTCCCCCGAAGCTACCCCGCCATCTCAGCAGAGAAGCAGCGTGGCTTCCACCGAGCTGCTTCAGCCAGAGCATGTCTTGACGGCTCCTCCCAGCTATCCCGTGGATGCTATCACGAAGTCTCAAAATTGCCACCTTATGACGCAATGGAGTAATATGAAGGTCAAGGCGGCTGTTGGCTCTGTTTTTCCTACTGAACCCAGCGCAACTTTTCACTGCCGGCCGATTCCAGAAGGATATGCTAGGGTGATGGTGGATGAAAGAATGAAGGGATTTGAGGACCTCCAGCTTGACCACCCTACCGGTGAAGGGGAGACTCGGCTGGGCTCTGCTCCGAAGACTCCATGCCTATGGCGGAAGGAGCTCATCAACCTTCTGAACTGGACACCTCCGCCTCCTCCTCCTCCTCCGGCGAGTCAGGGAACTCCGCCTCCTCCACCGCCTCCTCCTCCAGCGAGTGATGATCAGGGAACTCGGCCGGCTCCTTCTCCGGCGCGTGGCGGCACTCCGCCTCCTTCCCCGCCTGCGCCGGCCCGCCCAAGCAGCCAGCCTCCTCCTTCTCCGCCTCGGCAGCAAGGGCGGAAGAGACCTGCCGACGCTCCAGCTGCTCCGGCGCGTCGTAGTCCTTCTCCTCCGCCTTGTATGCAAGTAAAGAAGACAGCCACTCCGTCTGCTCTGCCGGCATCTAGCAGTACAGCCAGAGGCGGGAGGACATACAGATTCGGCCCTTCTCTAAAGACTCCAGAGAAGTTACCATACAATAGGACCCCGAAGGTGAATGCCGACATCGCGCGAGACAAAGTGAGGAACTTCTTTGAAGGGGTGAAAGCAAGGAAACATCCACCTCCGGAGGAGAAGGTAGATCCGGAGAAAGCGAAGCGCACTCTGGCTACCCTGACAAAACCACCCAAGTCTCCGCCGAAAGGCAACTATGAGCGCATTATTGGAAAGGCATTTGCCGAAGCGGAGCGGTCGGGAAGTAATGTCAGTGATCAAAGGATGAAAGAACGATGAGCTGGGAAACAAATTGCCCAGCTCGGCGAACAAGCAAAGCAATCGTGCCCCCCGCTCAAGGTGCCTAGCGACATCGTCCCTAATGATCCGAGGATGGTGCCCGGTTATAAAAATCTTGGAGATTACCTTCCTGACGATGTACATTATGATTTCTTGGAGGTGCAGATACAAAGATACGAGTATGGGAAGCCTCTCATCAAAGATGAAAGATCTCTATCAACGACGATTCGAAGATTGCATGATTGGTACTTGAAAATCTGCAGAGAGTCTGGGGGGAGGAATACTTTGTATGTGAGAGTTAAAAAGGAGCATGACCTCGTTGGAATTGAACGGTTGCCTATTCCATTTAAGGAGTTCTTTCAGTTTTTCAATCAATTGGCCCTCGATAAAGCAGCGGTCACCTTCTACTGTCTGTAAGTAGTACTACTTCTGTCATTAAGTCTCTCTATATAGCTCAGCTCTTTCATTGCATGTATTTATAATTATCCTCACTATATTATGCAGATTGAAGATCGTCGAATTGAAGAAAAGACAAATCAGTGATATTGGGTTCATTAACACAAATCTCATAGATGCAACTGAGGTTAAATTTCATTCCGCAGATACCGAGGCCAAATTGCTATGATCGTTGGTAATAAATGAAAACAAAGATATAATACTCTTTCCTTACAACTTCAAGTGAGTGTTACTGTCTTGTGCATATTCGGTTTCCCTTATATATTAGTCAAGGTTATAGTGATGTAATTGATGAGTTATGCATGCGTGCGCAGGTTCCACTATATTCTCCTAGAGAATAAGCTGGAGCAGGGAGTAGTAACTGTCTTGGACTCTAAACGAAAAGATCCCCAGGAGTATGCGGACATGACTCAAATGCTCGGGAGGTAAGTTAAATTGATCATTATCCACCATATCAGCAACTTTGTTCATTTCTGATATCAAGTAAGTGTTTTGTTTGTCTAGCAGGGTTTGGAGAAAATTCACCAAAAAAGCTCCGGGACTGCCGAAGAAGCTGGAATTTAGACACCCGAAAGTAAGTACTATAGTAGCATGTTCCGCGCATCTCCTAGTGATTCAAGCGATAGTTTCATCAATACCATTTGGCATTCTTGCTTATTAGTTTGATTAACCTCTATTTCTTGTAAAGTGGTTATGGCAGGAACAAGGGAATGATTTATGTGGATACTACGTTTGTGAGTCCATCCGCCACACGACCTGTGAGTGGGGCTACTCTGATGAACAATATGAAGTGCGTAAATAACAATATTCACAATTTTATTTTATTACCATCATTTGTGTTGAGTTTCATTCATTCATATATATATATATATGTATTGACCCCGTTCTTCAAATTAGATGTTTCGGAAGCGGGATGAACTCCTAGCACCAGCTCACATGCGAGCAATTCAAGAGGAATTGGCGGCATTCTTTCTTGACCACGTGATCGCTGAAGACGGAGAATACTATGTGGACCATGCGTCCGTATGTTAGGAGATTATATTTGTAAGAGATAATTATTGTATATATGTAGCCGGTAGTGTCGGATAGATATACAAGAACTTGTTGTTCGACCAATCTCTCGGAGAAGGAGAGGTGGTCGATATCACTTCTCTCTGTATGCATATATGTTCATGATGATCTTCCGTTTCCTTCGTTTTCTTACTAGCTAGCTAGCTTGTCTTGTCCTCTCTATACGTATGTATAGTACGTAGCGTCGACCAAGCACGGACATAAGAGAGGACACTTCTCTCTATTAATATAGCTAGCTAACACAATATATGAAACACCTAAATTAACCCCCCAAAACCCCCAAACCCCCCCCCCACCTTTCGAAAACAACAAAAACCGCAGCCACAGAAATGCTGACGCGTGGATGCCTATTGGTCCCGGTTGGTGCCACCAACCGGGACCAAAGGCCCTCCTGCCTGGGCTCCACGCACAGGCCACGTGGAGGCCCATCTGTCCCGGTTCTGGACTGAACCGGAACTAAAGGGACAGGGCATTAGTAACGACCCTTTAGTCTCGGTTCAGGAACGGAGACAAAAGGCCCTTACGAACCGGGACAATAGGCCCGTTTTCTACTAGTGAAAGTAGAGGACGTCTAACTTGTTTTTGCAGGGCATGTGGTGATGTGATATGGTCAACATGTGATGACATATAAATTATTGTATGAGATGATCATGTTTTGTAAAAGTTATCGGCAACTGGTAGGAGCCTTATGGTTGTCGCTTTATTGTATGAAATGCAATCGCCATGTAATTGCTTTACTTTATCACTAAGCGGTAGCGATAGTCGTAGAAGCAATAGTCGTAGAAGCAATAGTTGGCGAGACGACAACGATGCTACGATGGAGATCAAGGTGTCAAGCCGGTGACGATGGTGATCATGACGGTGCTTTGGAGATGGAGATCAAAGGCACAAGATGATGATGGCCATATCATATCACTTGTTATGATTGCATGTGATGTTTATCCTTTATGCATATTATTTTGCTTAGTACGGCGGTAGCATATAAGATAATCTCTCACTAAATTTCAAGGTATAAGTGCTCTCCCTGAGCATGCACCGTTGGTACAGTTCGTCGTGCTGATACACCATGTGATCATCGGGTGTGATAAGCTCTACGTTCACATTCAACAGGTGCAAGCCCGTTTTTGCACACGCAGAATACTCGGGTTAAACATGACGAGACTAGCATATGCAGATATGGTCTCGGAACATTGAGAGCGAAAGGTCGAACATGAATCATATAGTAGATATTATCAACATAGTGATGTTCACCATTGAAAACTACTCCATCTCACGTGATGATCGGACATGGTTTAGTTGATATGGATCACGTGATCATTTAGATGACTAGAGGGATGTCTATCTAAGTGGGAGTTCTTAAGTAATAAGATTATTGAACTTTAATTTATCATGAACTTAGTACCTGATAGTATTTCGCATTTCTATGTAGTTGTAGATCAATGGCCCATGCTACCGTTCCTTGCTGCACAGAAGTGTTACGTCCTGGAAGCACCACTAGTTGCAAGACCCGCTACAGGAGCAACTTCGGACGTTATGAACGTCTGGCAGAGCAAAGCTGATGACTACTCGATAGTTTAGTGTGCCATGCTTTACGGCTTAGAATCGGGACTTCAACGACGTTTTGAACGTCACAGAGCATACGAGATGTTCCAGGAGTTGAAGTTAATATTTCAAGCAAATGCCCAAATTGAGAGATATGAAGTCTCTAATAAGTTCTACAGCTGCAAGATGGAGGAGAATAGTTCTGTCAGTGAACATATACTCAGAATGTCTGGGTATCACAACCACTTGACTCAACTGGGAGTTAATCTTCCTGATGGCAGTGTCATTGACAGAGTTCTTTAATCATTGCCACTAAGCTACAAAAGCTTCATGATGAACTATAATATGCAAGGGATGGATAAGATAATTCCCGAGCTCTTTGCAATGCTAAAGGGATAGAAATCAAGAAGGAGCATCAAGTGTGGATGGTTAACAAGACCTCTAGTTTCAAGAAAAAGGGAAAAGGGAAGAAGGGGAACTTCAAGAAGAACGGCAAGCAAGTAGAAGCTCAAGTGAAGAAGCCCAAGTCTTGACCTAAGCCTGAGACAGAGTGCTTCTACTGCAGAGGGACTAGTCACTGGAAGCAGAACTGCACCAAGTATTTGGCGGATAAGAAGGATGGCAAAGTGAAAGGTATATTTGATATACATGTTATTGATGTGTACCTTACTAATGCTCGTAGTAGCGCCTGGGTATTTGATACTAGTTCTGTTCCTCATATTTGCTACTCGAAACAGGGGTACGGATTAAACGAAGATTGGAGGACGAGGTGACGATGCGCGTGGAAATGGTTCCAATGTCGATGTGATCGCCGTCGGCACGCTACCTCTACATCTACCTTCGGGATTAGTTTTAGACCTGAGTAATTTTTCTTTGGTGCCAGCGTTAAGCATGAACATTATACCTAGATCTTGTTTGATGCGAGACGGTTATTCATTTAAATCAGAGAATAATGGTTGTTCTATGCATATGAGTAATACTAGCAAAAGAGCCCGTGCGTTGCAACGGGAGAAAAAACATAACACACGCTCTTAACCCAACAACCATCACTCAATAGGTCCATCTCCTTTATTTTTGCGAGGCATCATATTTGTGTTGCCTCTTATCCTCCTTCTCACCCTCGCTGGCGATGGCCTCGGTTGTTCACACAAAACAACAACAAAAAACATGTTTGAATATGGTTAATCCTAAGGCATCTCTCTCTCCCTCTCTCCTCCTTCTCCCTCTCTCTCTCCCTCTCTCTCTCTCGCTTTCTCTCACTCTCGCGATGAGAAATCTGTTGTTTTCCCCTACGACATTTTTCAGAGGTATTCATGTGTAGTTATCGATGTTTTCTTTTTCCTATATGGTTATAGTGGGGTGTTTATTTGCAATCCGGATCGCCGCCGGTATGAAAGAAAAACAGATCTTGCGCTAGAAATTATAATTTGCTTCCAAAACATATTTTAAAAATATTTAACAGGTAAAATTAACATCATATTTAGATTGCACACATTTTTCTAATAAAATTTCATATATAATATGTTAAAATCAAAGTTATGATTTAAAAGATAGGAATAATTTAGAAAATCATTTGTTTCATTTAAATATATTCTAAAATAATATTTAAAAATACTTAATAGGTAAAAATAATCTCATATTCGTATTCTACATATTTTTCTAATCAAATTTCATATATAACTTGTTTAAATCGGAGTTACGGTTTAAAAGATATGGATGATTTAAAAAAGTATTTGTTTGACTTAAATATGATCCGCGGATGAATTACCTAAAACGTCAGGGGGGTTTCAAAAAATGTAAAATAACGGTTCGGGTGTGAGTTAAATCCGGACGGCGGGTTGATTTCAAGAAAACAATGGGAATTTTGTGTAAAATATGAAAAAACGATTCGTTTTGACTTAAAATAGGACCGCGGGTTGAATTCTCTGAAATAGACGGACTTTTCTAAAAAATGCCATGACGAACGAAAGAAACCCAATTTTCTTTATTATTAGGTAAAGATATTTTATGGTCATGCACCCTTGATGAGTGGTCTATTTTTGTTGAATCTCGATAGTAGTGATACACATATTCATAGTATTGAAGCCAAAAGATATAAGTTTGATAATGATAGTACAACTTATTTGTGGCACTGCCCTTTAGGTCATATTGGTATAAAGCGCATGAGGAAACTATTTCTAATGGGCTTTTGGAATCACTTGATTATGAATCACTTGATGCTTGCGAACCATGCCTGATCATGGGCAAGATGACTAAGACAACGTTCTCCGAGACAATGGAGCGAGCAACTGACTTATGAGAATTAATACATAATGATGTATGTGGTCCGATGACTGTTAAGGCTCGCGGCAGGTATCGTTATTTTCTGACCTTCACAGATGATTTGAGTAGATATGGGTATATCTACTTGATGAAACATAAGTCTGAAACATTTGAAAAGTTTAAAGAATTTCAGAGTGAAGTGGAAAACCATAGTAACAAGAAAATAAAGTTTCTACGATCTGATCGTGGAGGTGAATATTTGAGTTATGAGTTTGGTCTTCATTTGAAACAAGGTGGAATAGTTTCACAACTCACGCCACCTGGAACACCCCAGCGTAATGGTGTGTCTGAACGTTGTAACCGTACTTTATTAGATATGGTGTGATATATGATGTCTCTTACCGATTTACCGCTATCATTTTGGGGTTATACTTTAGAGACAGCTCCATTCATGTTAAATAGGGCGCCAGCTAAATCCGTTGAGATGACACCATATGAACTGTGGTTTGGCAAAAAACCTAAGTTGTCGTTTCTTAATGTTTGCGGCTGCGATGCTTATGTGAAAAAGCTTCAACCTGATAAGCTTGAACCCAAATTGGAGAAATGTGTCTTCATAGGATACTCAAAGGAGACTGTTGGGTACACCTTCTATCATAGATCTGAAGGCAAGATATTCGTTCCTAAGATGAATCCTTTCTAGAGAAGGAGTTTCTCTCGAAAGAAGTGAGTGGGAGGAAAGTAGAACTTGATGAGCTAATTGTACCTGCTTCCTTATTGGAAAGTAGTTCATCACAGAAATCAGTTCCGGTGATTCCTACAGCAATTAGTGAGGAAGCTAATGATAATGATCATGAAGCTTCTAATCAAGTTACTGCCGAACCTCGTTGGTCAACCAGAGTAAGGTCCGCACAAGAGTGGTACGATGATCCTGTTCTGGAGGTCATGTTACTTGACCATGATGAACCTACGAACTATGAGGAAGCGATGATGATCCTGGATTCCGCAAAATGGCTAGAGGCCATGAAATCTGAGATGGGATCCATGTATGAGAACAAAGTGTGGACTTTGGTTAACTTGGCCGATGATCGGCAAGCCATAGAGAATAAATGGATCTTTAAGAAGAAGACTGACGCTGACGGTAATGTTACTGCCTACAAAGCTCGAATTATTGCGAAAGGTTTTCGACAAGTTCAAGGAGTTGACCATGATGAGACCTTCTAACACGTAGCGATGCTTAAATCACTCTGAATCATGTTAGCAATTGCTACATTTTATGATTATGAAATTTGGCAAATGGATGCCAAAACCGCATTCCTTAATGGATATCTTAAAGAAGAGTTGTATATGATGCAACTAGAAGGTTTTGTCGATCCTAAATGTGCTAACAAAGTGTGCAAGCTCCAGTGATCCATTTATGGACTGGTGCAAGCCTCTCGGAGTTGGAATATACACTTTGATAGTGTGATCAAAGCATATGGTTTTATATGGACTTTTGGAATTTCATGATCTATAGAGATAAATCAAGATGCTTCATTGGACTTTCACAAAGCACATACCTTGATAAAGTTTTGAAGAAGTTCAAAATGGACCAGTCAAAGAAAGGGTTCTTGCTTGTGTTACAAGATGTGAAGTTGAGTCAGACTCAGTGCCCGACCGCTGCAGAAGATAGAGAGAAAACGAAAGTCATTCCCTATGCCTCAACCATAGGTTCTATCATGTATGCAATGCTATGTACCAGAACTGATGTGTGCCTTGCTATTAGTTTAGCAGGGAGGTACCAAAGTAATCCAGGAGTGGATCACTGGACAGCGGTCAAGAACATCCTGAAATACCTGAAAAGGACTAAGGATATGTCACTACAACAGGAACCCCCCCTTTAGCAACGCATCGATGCGGTGTTGTATGCCTGTATAAGCGTTGCTAATGTCCACACGAACGGATGAATATGCGTTGCTGTTGGTGGCGTTGGAAGGGTCTACAACAACATATATACATGCATTGGTAAGTAATGTGCAGATGTGTTGCAAGACGGCAACGTAAAGAGTAAGAGTGAAACAACACTTCATATGCGTTGCTGAGTACCCTACACGTGAGGATTTTCAAATGGACAATTCCAACGACTACATAGCATAAGTTCAGCTACTCCAGGTACAGAGGGAGTAGACAATTAATGGTATTTTATACATTTCCATACAAAATTATTAGGTCAATTCCAATAATGCATAGAAGCCACAATATAATAAGCATAAAAAATTTCTATATATAATTAACTCTGTTGCATTTTGCATTACAAAGAACACAAGCCAAAGATTACAGGTTGTGAAACTATCTAGTAGTAGCCCAATTCTTCACCATACAATCGGCGTCTCAGCCACTGTAGAACATAATGATTGAAACATTGACCCTGAAAATGACATTCTAAAACATAATGCTAAACTATCAGTAGAAGCCCAATGCTCAACCTCGCAATCAGCTTGTGGCATGCATCATCTATTTATGTTGGCAATCTACGACAACAAAGAAATGTGATTAGTAAGTTACGATAGAAAATCAAACAGGTTAATTGAACCTTAAAATTTAAAGAAGCAACATATATAAATGTTGAAGGTCATGTGATAATTAATCCTATTACATATATTGAGTGGCATGTTCTAAACAATCAGCACCCACCTTGTATATGAAAAGAATGACCTAATACAATGTGCATTGTGTTAGTATTGCACAAATAATACTAACAAGGAACTAAGAAGGTAGCTTGATTATCACACATCTTTGCCCTACTAAACTTTAAAACTATGCTATCTGTCGAGTTGCGAACATAAGAAGCAATACAGAAGAAAACAATTGAACCTTCAATATGCAGCAATACAAAATGCTTGCTGACCCTTTTCCCTTTTTAGATGCACTATATGCTTAACCAAATAGACAAGAAAACATGACAGATGCACAAATTGTACATTTACTAGTAGAAATACAAACATATAAAAAAAGTAGTGGTGAAATTTAATGTGTGTTAGCTTGTCACCAAAATATCAGAAGGTTCACTTACAATATAGCATGTCTCATTTCTTGGTAAGATGGTGACAGCAATACAAATAACATGAAGAAGTCCAAAAGCTCAAGACAAATATATTATTGTACATCTTTATAGGCAAAAATCTTACCAACTTACTTTCATAAGAATGCAGCCATCTGTCATTATGTTTTCGCCGGATGAAAAAAAAGTCCTCAGTACTCCACAGAGTTCATACACTAATGAACCAAACACACTCATGCCGGGTTTTTTGTAAGTTATACAATATAGTACCAAGGTGGAGTGAACTAATATATGATACGTTAGTTCCTAGAATTAAGATCAGCAAAAAAGCGACACAATACGTGCGAGCTCCCATGGCAAGGTAGCTAGGGCGACCCTTAGAGCATCTCCAGCCGCGCCCCCAACAGGCCCCCCAAGGCTGTTTTTTAGCGCCGGCGCCGAAAAATCGGCCCAGTGGCGCCCCCATGAGCTTGTTTTTCGCCGGATTGGGCCGAAATTGGCGCCGGCGCACCCAACCCGAACCCGACGCGCTAGGGGGTGTCCGGGGGCGCCAGCTCAAACGTTTTGGCGCGAAAGAGTGGCGGGAACAGCACGTCAGCGAGACAAAGGCTGGTCGTCCTCATCGTCTCGGTTTTCCTGCGGGGAATCAATGCCAGCATGCCATTGATTCACGGGCGGCGAAGTGCGGCGACGCCGCCCAGCCTTCCGCCACGCGTGTCGCACGCGGCCGCCCCCGAGCCGCTATATAAGGCGCCCCTGGCCGCACCGGTGAGGCACCCATCCATCGGCAGTCCTTCCCCTCCTCGCCGCCGCAGTTCCTCCCCTCTCTCTGCCGTTCGAGCCCCTCTCTCTCCCCCCGGAAACCATGAGCGCGAGGTACCCCGGCGATGCGGTGGCGGCCAAGGGTTTCGGCCGCCTCTCGCTGAATGAGTGGGAGGCAAACCTCCTCCATGAGTCCAAATACCCCCCGCCGCCCGACGTACGCCTTCCGTCGTGGTGGAGGCTCAGCGCCGGTGGGGTCCCTGTCCCCCCTCTGCCCGTCCCCGAGACGCCCTATTTCCATGCCGAGATCTTGCGTGCGCGGGCGTCCCTGACGGCCGCGGAGCGGGCGCTCTCGGAGTACACCGTCGACAACCATGCGGCGTGGGCGGCGTACTTCGAACGCCGGCAGGAGGAGCGGCTCGTCTCCATGAACAACGCGCCGATGCCGCACGGCCGCAACAACAGCGAGGGCCGCCGCCTGTGGTGGGGCGTCCCTGGCCGCACGCTCAACGGCGTCCTCGCGCACGTCGAGGGCGGCAACGACCCGCCGCTCGAGTGAAGCAGCACGCCGGGGCAAGGGCTTGAGCAGCGGCCGTGTCAAGGAGGAGAAGCATCGGCCGTAATTTAGGTTTTTTTTCGTCCCTTTTATTCATGTAAAAAACGGCTAAATTTCGCCGAAATTTGACCATGTTTGTTCAAATTTAGCCATATTTGTTCAAATTTGGACGAACTGTGGGGGCGTCTGGGGGCGACCTGGGGGCGGCGGCTGGGAACGTGCTCGCCCCCACGCCGAAAAAAACACCAGCTCACCCCCAAGCGGTGCTTTTTCATGCCCTTGGGGGCCGAACGGCTGGAGATGCTCTTATGTATGCTATGTTAACATGTAGCAGCTCTTGGCTTGTTGGTATGGCAGTGGCCTTTGCATTCGTGTGGTTAGGGTATTGAATCTAATTAATCTCCCCTATTTTCTTTTCAGCTGCGTTCTGCTTGATATGGGGGCTTTTTTTACTGTTGCGCTCTTTGTGGGCCATTTGCTAAAAAATGGGAAAAGAATAAAGTATGGAGAATAATGCCCAGTTTGGGGGAGAGATCAATTGTAGTGATCACCAGGATGGTATCAATGATGTGAAGGTTTTTGGACTGTTTTATACTAGAACCAGTTATTCTGTCTTGTCCAAAAGAATGGTATATCTGAGATAAAAAAATCACTGGCCAGGAATCACTTATCGCTGGGAAAAAGGGAAATAAGATAAAAGGAAGGCTTGGTCGTTGGTGAGATATGGGCATGGAAAAAGGAAAATAAGGTAAAAGGAAGGATTAGTCATTGGTGAGATACGGGCATGGTCCTGCTCCTGGCCTATGCATTGTTTGGTAATCTCCAGACTACTAATCACTAAGCTGAAGCGACCAAGCTATGAGGCATCACCTGCACGTAGCCACACCATGCGAGTGAGAGTGATGGACCCTAGCAGCTAGCTGGTTAGTCCATTGTGGTGGCAGCCGCAGCTAACCGGACATCGGCAACATCAGTGGAGAGCTTTAGAGTCAGCCCTACATTAAATAAAATTCGCCCTCCGCACACAACCATGGCAATACATGTGTGGACAAATAACAATTATAGTTTCCTAGTAGGTTGAAATTTATCAATATTAACGAATACCTGATTCAATAGATGACCGAATCTATTATTTAAGTCCGTCATTTCTTAGACCCTTCTCCTGCGTTACTGGAACTTTAGTAACCGTAATGTATGCTTGTAGGAGCTGTATTAAAAACTACAGCAGAGTAATCCATTCGACTAATCTGCAGTAAGAGAACAAAAGTTAGACTATGGTGGAGTATATAACATGGATCATAAAATTTATGAAAACTTTTTCTTTTGTACTGAAAAATATGAAAAGTGATGCAATAACAAGTGTTCAACTAACATGAAATCTCTCTTTGTGGCAGACCAGACTATTTTCCTGGCATATAATACTTGAATTGCTAGATAATTGGTACTCTTTTTACTCCAAGTCAGCCACCTTAATCTTTACTGAAAGTCAGTCCTCGGCGCAATAAATAAAAAAGGAAATTTCTAAACAGTACACTTATTTTCCACTACTCATAGAACTTATATTACCTGTAACTTTTCAAGGAAATCATGACATGAAATCACCGCCATATTATTAAAGAACAAGTAGAATCTCCATTCTGTTCGTGAAGATACAGGTTCATCAGTAGGCAACCAGCCACATATCTGAAATCAAGTACTCTAGTAAACAGGACCGATGGAGTGAACCGGAGGAAAGCAAATAGAGAGGTGAGAAAATAATCACCTTGGCGTAAATGTGGTAGATCCCTTGACGAGGGTGGAGTACTTGGTGAAGAACTGCTGGAAGGCATGGCTGAGGTTATGGGCAGGGTCGCCGGAGATGACGAGCACAGGCTGGCAGCAGGACGCAGATGGAGACGATGGAGCTGCAGGTGGTATTGTCGACGCTGCCCATGCCACCGACGAAGACTCACTTGAGAGTGTCTTGCTCTAGGTGGTTCCGCACAGTTGAGTCCGGCACGTCACCTGCCTGCACAATCGTTGCGGTTGACATCGTCTTGCTCCTCCAATCTCGTGGGATTAATTGCCATTCGGGGTGAGGCGAGGCGAGATGAGGCCGAGATTGATCTGGGTGGGAGGGAAGGGAGGCGCCAGAGTAATGGTGAAACCCTCGAAGTCGGGATCGCGGAGCACGGTTTGAGAAGGCCCGAGGGGAGGGTGGAGGGCCAGAGGAACCAAATCCGGCCTCGCACGATACGATGGAGGTAGGCGCCGGCGACGACGTGGGGACTTTATCGGCAGGAAGTGCTTTTTTTTCTTTCTAAAGTGATTATTTTAATTGTCATATGAACTGGTTAATAATCATGGGAAGTGGGCAAGTCGGGACTTCAATATATCTCAGCAACGCATGGATATTTCGTTGGAGTGTATGCGTAGCTATAGGGGGTTTGTGGTGTAGTGTGTTTCTCGTTTATGGAGTGATAAAGATCTTGTCGTAAATGGTTACTTCGATGCAAGCTTTGACACTGATCCGGATGACTCTAAGTCACAAACCGAATACATATTTATATTTAATGGTGGAGCTATCAGTTGGTGCAGTTCCAAGAAGAGCATCATGGTAGGATCTACGTGTGAAGCGGAGTACATAGCTGCTTCGTAAGCAGCAAATGTAGGAGTCTGGATGAAGGAGTTCATATCCGATCTAGGTGTAATACCTAGTGCATCGGGTCCAATGAAAATCTTTTGTGACAATACTGGTGCAATTGCCTTGGCAAAGGAATCCAGATTTCACAAGAGAACCAAGCACATCAAGAGACGCTTCAATTCCATCCACGATCAAGTCAAGGAGGGAGAGATAGAGATTTGCAAGATACATATAGATCTGAATGTTGCAGAACTGTTGACTAAGCCTCTCTCACGAGCAAAACATGATCAGCACCAAGACTCCATGGGTGTTAGAATCATTACTATGTGATATAGATTATTGACTCTAGTGCAAGTGGGTGACTGAAGGAAATATGCCCTAGAGGCAATAATAAAGTTGTTATTTATATTTCCTTATATGATGATAAATGTTTATTATTCATGCTAGAATTGTATTAACCGGAAACTTAGTACATGTGTGAATACATAGACAAATAGAGTGTCCCTAGTGTGCCTTTACTAGACTAGCTCGTTAGTCAAAGATGGTTAAGTTTCCTAACCATAGACATGTGTTGTCATTTGATGAACGGGATCAAATCATTAGGGAATGATTTGATGCACAAGACCCATCCGATAGCTTAGCATTATGATCGTTTAGTTTTATTGCTATTGCTTTCTTCATGACTTATACATGTTCCTCTGACTATGAGATTATGCAACTCACGAATACCGGAGGAAAACCTTGTGTGCTATCAAATGTCGCAAGGTAACTGGGTGATTATAAAGATGCTCTACAGGTGTCTCCGATGGTGTTTGTTGATTTGGCATAGATCGAGATTAGGTTTTGTCACTTTCTGTATTGGAGTGGTATCTTTAGCCCTCACGGTAATTCTCATTACTATAAGCCTTGCAATCAATGTGACTAATCAGTTAGTTGCGGGATGACACATTATGGAACGAGTAAAGAGACTTGCCGGTGACGAGATTGAACTAGGTATAAAGATACCGACGATCGAATCTCGGCAAGTAACATACTGATGACAAAGGGAACAACATATGTTGTTATGCGGTTTGACCGATAAAGATCTTCGTAGAATATGTAGAAGCCAATATGAGCATCCAGGTTCCGCTATAGGTTATTGGCCGGAGATGTGTCTCAGTCATGTCTACATAGTTCTCAAACCCGTAGGGTCCGCACGCTTAACGTTCGATGACGATTTGTATTATGAGTTATGTGTTTTGATGAACCGAAGTTTGTTCAGAGTCCCGGATAAGATCATAGACATAATGAGGAGTCTCGAAATGGTAGATACATAAATATTGATATATCGGAAGGTTATGTTTGGACACCAGAATGGTTTCAAAAAGGTTCGGACATTATCCGGAGTATCGGGAGGTTACCGGAACCCCGAGGGGGTTAATGGGCCTTCATGGGCCCTTCAGAGAGGAGGCAGGCAGCGAGGTGGAGGCATGTGCCCCCCCCAAGCCCAAACTGAATTGGACTAGGGTTGGGGGTGCGGCCCCCATTCCTTCTTCTCCTCCTTCTCTTTCCCCCTTCTCTCCCTTCTTCAGAAAGGAAAGGGGGGCGAATCCTACTTGGACTGGGAGTCCAAGTAGGACTCCCCCCTTGGCGTGCCCCCCTTGGGCCGGCCTCCTCTCCTCCCCCCTTTATATACGTGGGAGGGGGGCACCCCAAAGGCACACCAAGTCTTCTCTTAGCCGTGTGCGGTGCCCCCCTCCACAGTCACACACCTCGGTCATATCGTTGTAGTGCTTATTCGAAGCCCTGCGTCGGTAACCTGATCATCATCGTCGACACGCCATCGTGCTGATGGAACTCTCCCTCGTCCTCAAATGGATCGAGAGATCGAGGGACGTCATTGAGCTGAACGTGTGCTGAATGCGGAGGTGTCGTACGTTTCGTGCTTGGATCTGTTGGATCGCGAAGATGTTCGACTACATCGACCGCGTTACTTAACGCTTCCCCTTTCGGTCTACGAGGGTGCGTGGACACACTCTCCCCGCTCATTTCTATGCTTCTCCTAGATAGATCTTGCGTGATCGTAGGTATTTTTTTTTTGAAATACTACGTTCCCCAACAAAGGCAACATAACTATATTCCTGCTTATGACAACAATTGCAAGTTTGTGGTTGATCCGTTTGATTTCTTGGAAGAATTTCACTATCTTTCTTCAGATGAGGGACGGCTACGCCATGACGCTCGTTGGTGCCTTCCCGTGTCCATCAAATGGCAAAATGCGCACTAGAAACAACGTGGGAAGTGTCGAGCTATGAAGGAGGGTGACGAAAACACCAGCTTCTTCCATGCATGTGCCTCCCAATGTCATCGTGGCAACTCCATCTGTGCGCTGCATGTTGATGGACTCGGGGTGGTGGACCACCCCAGTAAGGCGGCTGCACTCCGCGCCTTCTACGCTGGCCTCCTTGGCGGCCGTAGCCGCCCCGAGTAGCACTTCGACCTGGTAGTGCTATATCAGGGCATGTGGGGAGTGGACGGCCCTGCTCTAGTGGCTCGGTTCATGCGTGAGGAGATCAAGGCCGCGGCGGGCTCCCTCGACCGGACTAGTGCGCCTATTCCCGATAGGCTCGGCCCCGCTTTCTACCACGCCGCTTGGAGCGAGGTGGCGCCAGATCTACAACGCCTCTTCGACTCCGCCTATGATGATATGGCGGACCTAGAGCCGATCAACCGCGTGTATATTGCTCTCCTCCCCAATGGGGCTGCGTCCCCCACGCCCAGCTCTTTCCATCTGGTCTCGCTTTAGAATGGAGATGCCAAGATTCTATGCCGGGGGCTCACCACACGGCTGCAGGTGCAGATTGGTGAGGTCATTGACATTGATCAGGCTGTCTTCGTCGCAGGGCGAAGTATCTCCGAGAACTTTGTCTATGCAACTGAGGTGGTGTAGTGCTGTCATGCTTGGAAAGCTCCTGCCCTTTGTCATCAAGCTGGATTTTGCCAAAGTGTTCGACTCGGTGAACTGGGAGTGCCTATGCCAGGTTCTCGAGGTGTGCACCTTCCCCGAACGATGGTGTATGTGGATGGACGCCATTCTGCACTCCTCCCGGTCTGTCGTGCTGCTCAACATGGTGTCTGGCACTTGGTTTCCGGTGAAATGTGGGCTCCGGCAAGGGGATCCGCTATCGCCCTACCTCTTCCTCCTGGTGGCTGACGTCCTACAACGGATGATCCGGCAGGACCCTGTGCTCGAGCATCCTATGGTGGACAGAGACCCCCCCCGATTGTGCTCCAATATGCCAATGACACTCTGATCATCATGCGAGCGTCCGTGGGCACGGCGGTGCGTCTCCGACTCATCCTGGACAACTTCGCTGCAGCCACTGGACTGCGCATCAACTACATCAAAAGCACCCTGATGCTGAAGTCTCTCCTACTCCCAAGCCACGGTCACAAGGCCGGCGAGCATGGGCGATCTCTTCGTGCTCTGCTGCCCCTGTATCTGTCCCTTTCTCGTGTGGAGGTGAGGGACAGGCGGAGGACCTCCTTCTGGCATGATTGGTGGCTTCCCCCGGGGCCCCTGATCACCACCTTTCCTGCTTTGTTCTGGCTTTCTATTGCCCCTGAGGCCACTATTGCTCAGGTCTGGCACCAGGGGCTTGACCTCATCCTGGTGCCGTGGCTCACTCAGGTCGGGGGGAGGGAGCGCGGTGCCCTCCTTGCTCTTCTTCACCACGCGCGGGCTGCTGACAGGGTGGACAAGCGCACGCTGCCACTCTGCGGCCATCCTTGGTCTGGTGAACTGGTCATGAGCAAAGCTTATGGGCTACTTCGCCTCGGTGGCCAGGAATCGCCTCATCCCTCCTTCGTCTGGGGCTCTCGAGCGCCGCCGCAGGTGAAATTATTTGGGTGGCTGCTCATTCTTTGCCGAATCAACAGTCGGGACATCCTTCTTCGAAACACCATTGCTGAGAGGGTGGGGCACTACAAAAAAAGACACATCCATGACATTTTGGGCCGAACGAATTTTTTTCCGTCATACATATGACAGTTCTATGACGATAATTGTGACAAAACCCGGTATCATCGTAGCTGTGGTGGGCTCCTACTTCTATGACAAAAAATCATGACAGAAAATGGGCTTTTCATCATGGTTGGCTCGGAGACGTAGCTGCATGACATTCTTTGGGCTGTCCATGACGGAAAAAACCGTGGTAGAAGCGAGGGCGAGGAAAATTTCGGGGAGTTCCCGGTTACGGTGGGAGGTCGGCGGCCGAGCAATGCGCGTTTCTCTCGTACACGTACGCGCGTGTGTGCGAGGCGTTGGCTCTAATTGAACCCGAGCGGGGTGTTGGGCTCTAACTGAACCCGAGCGATTGCACTGCAGGCTACACGTTACTCAACCCGAGCGATCGATCGATTGCTGTTAACTGAACCCGATCGAGCGATTCCTTCGCTACTTCTGCTAACTGAAGCCGATCGATTGGATGAACAGTGAGCGTTGCGGGGAGGGGGGCGTTGGATGAACAATGAGCGGTGGCGTTGCGTCTGGATGAACAGGACCCCGTGGTGTGGAGGGCTGGATGAATAGTAGACGGTGCAGGGGTGCCCGTGGAGGGGTGGTCGAACAGTAGCCGGTGGAGTAGCGCGCGGTGGAGGCTGGATGAACAGGAGCACGTGAAGGCTGGAGGAGGTCGACCGTAGCCCATGGAGGTTGCAGGAGGTCGACGATGGAGTTGAACAGTATCCCGTGGAGTCCCGTTTTGCGGTACGCCACACCCCTCCCGCTGAACATGACCCTCGTTTCGACCGTAGGAGGTTCGTTTCGTCCGTTTTGCGGTACGCCACACCCCTCTCGATCAACAGGACCCCCGTTTCGATCGTAGGAGGTCCGTTTCATCCGTTTTGCGGTACGCCACACCCCTCCCTATCAACAGGACCCCCGTTTCGACCGTAGGAGGTCTGTTTTCTCCGTTTTGCGGTACGCCACAACCCACTACACCACGCACCAGATTTCCCTACCAACGACTGTTGGGAAAAGTCTCTAATACCATCGGACCGTTGGTTGGGAGAAGTTGTATCAGACTGTTGGTCGGTAATGCCTATGCGTAGCAACTGAGGGTCGGTCGGAAATGCTCATATATTTAATGTCAGGTCATCGGTCGGGAATACGAGGACTCCCATCAGACTATGGGTCGGGGATTAATGCCGACCGACTGTTGGCAGCTAATTGGGCAAACCAGTCGCGCACGCGGGAACAGAAAAAGTTAGCGCCAAAACTAGCCCAGCCCACTGAAAGCTCCCTCTCTTTTTTCCCTTTCGCTCTGAAATCCCCAAATGCCTCAACCCCCACCCAATTTCTACATCCGCCGCTGCCATGCTCAAGCTCTCTGTCCGCCGCCGACGCTACTCTCTACGGCCGGCTGCGTGCTCTCCAGCCGGCGAGGATGCAACCCCGTCGCCATCTCCCTCACTTACTTCAGCCAGCGCACCACTGAGCCCACTCCACACCGCCGCAGCTAGGCTCGAGCTCTCTCTCCATTGCGCTCGCTCGACCTCCACCTGCAGAGGCTCTCACCGCCGCCACGGGCTCGAGCAGCCTCCGCCGTGAGGTTCTCTCTGTGTTGCTACGCGCTCGAGCACCCTCCGCCTCCAGGTGCTCTCTTCTATCCTGCTTATCCCCCTCCCCCGTCGCTCATCACACCACCCTATATGCACAGGTGGTCCTGCCGTTGCCGTCCACACCCTACCGACTGCTGCCCTTTTCTTCTGCGCCCAAGCTCAGCCATCGCTCGTATGTGCCGCCAGCCAAGAAGGTATGCTCCGAGATGCCCCTTGCCAGATCTGATTACGACTGTGGGCCGGTTATAGTCCTTCTAAAGGCATGGCTTTGGCTACCTCTGCTGTTAGGTATTTCCCTGTGAGACAACGACTTTATCTCCAGAAATCGACCTGCTGGATGGTCGAAGAAATTTTCCAGTATAAGTCCGTAACTTTTCCTTTCACATGTGCAGGTTTATATTATGTGTGGATTTGGAAGCTATTTCTACGTCTACTATGTGATTTGAGAAGAAAAATGTGGCCCCAGCCTTGCTACCATGATGCTTGACTGTACGGCACGCCCCATTGACATGCGATTCATATCTGCTGGGATTTTGAATTGAATAGGTGTGAAATATCTGGTAGCTACATGGATCCATTGGCTCTAAAAACTGTTGCCCCAATGTCTACAATTTGGGGTCATGTAGGTATGATATAAATCTTAGATTTTGTTGGTTCCGTAGTCGCAATTCATTGGTTTATTAATGGCTTCATGTATGCAGGTGAGGCGTCACTCCTTCCTGAGGTTATATGTCAACCTGAAAATCATCTAGGCTACAAGATAGTTCCCCAAGAGCCCCAATTGCAAGTACATATAATAAAACACTACTCTGTAACTATATAAGCAAGGCATGATTAGAAAATTATTTGCAAAAGTGAGGCTGCACATGCTTGCAATTGCTTATTTCGAGCTCGAGCTTTTAGTTTATAATGATGTGACCACATGCTTGTGTTTCTTTTCATGTTTATTAATCTGACGGAACTATATGATGCTAATGATGGTTGCAGTACTTTAACCTGAAGAGCATCTTATTTATGCCCTGCTTCCCGGATATTTTAAATATTAGAATGTTATGAACAAATGAAATGAAACTATTTGTTGTGAGTTGTAACATTGGTGGTTTCGTGTCTCCGTTGTTCGCACGGGGCGACCGCATAGTTTTCTGAGCAAGAAACATGATCCACACAAGAAAAAGTCAATTTCATCCATTGGGACTAAAGTTGGCAAAAGTAACTAGAAGTGATCATTTTTTCTGGGTACTAGCTCATTTGTAGTAGAACATGATCTATATTGTTGGTTTTTGATGTTTGTTGGCAGTCATAAAAATGTCACTACATAATTAGGTCAAATTATAGAAACCTGAAATTATTGTGCACATAGACCTAATATTGACCTGATGTTGCGGTAACAACAAGCAAACAAACTGTTGGATTTATGTCTTGTTGTAGAGGAATCTATTATTGCTCTTTTTGCACACTGGCGAAAATTTAACCACCAGTATTTTCAATCCATATATTGAGCTAGGTGTTCACCCTTCGCTGACATATTCATAGATTTTTTATGTACTTTGTTTATCGCAAACAATTATATAAACATATAATATATTTTATATTTATATTAAGGACTCCTAGGTTCTAGTTAGTGTACACCTTCTGCTCAATATTTTACAGAGTAATAAAGCCTGGATGACAAATTTTGTTGATCTAGGTTGTCATAATTAATTTGCTTAGTGGATTTTCATAAGTAATTCACATGCTATAACTTGGAGGACAGAACTTAGCCATGCACTATGCATGTTAACTATGATGGTACTTTGGGAAAATGGCACACGATTAGACTGACTTTATATGTAATTGGTGTTAGAATTGTACTCCCTCCGTCCGGAAATACTTGTAAGAAAAATGGATGTATCTAGAACTAAAGTACGTCTAGATACATCCATTTCTCCGACAAGTATTTCCGGATGGAGGGAGTATTTTGTAAGCAGATAAGATCAATATGCTCAACATGCTACCAATTCTAACGTGTTGTTGTACTTTGATATTCCAAAAACAAAATCATATCATTTTGTAGCTTTCCCCCTCCCCCTTCTGAAATTTCTTTGAAGCTCCACCACTGGTTGTCACCACAGGTTACACTCTTGAGTGTTGTTCGGGTTTTGAAAAATTGGGAACCTAGAGAGGCTAGACTTTGTGCATTGTAATTGCTAATTTGTTCTCTGAGAAGTTTCAGCGGAGGCTTGCTGAGCAGTTCCAGAAGTAGATGTCTAGTGCTGAGGCTGGCGCCAGCATTGGTGCCGCCCAGGATGATGATGATGACATTGTAGTGCTCGTCCCTGGAAAGACATTCAAGAAGTTGCGGAGGAGAACATAGAACGTAGAATAAGAAAGATTGTCGTAATTCATTATTGTGAAGGGTTGCTTGTTAGTTTAGGTTTGACTGGCATCTACCGTGCCATAGACAAACTCTTGTGAGAACTCTGTCCTACCTTCCATTTCTAGCCCTCTGGTTGAAGCAGTAAAGTTCTTTTATGTTGACTTGCATCATTATTGGTTTGAGTTTTCTAAAAAGTATATTCATGAATCAGTTTCACAATTCTATTGAACCGTGTAAGCTATGAACTATATAAATTATCTGAGACAATGTTTAGATGAAGAGAATAACCAAAATATTGTGTATACCATCACCAAGTAACAAGAGAAGATAGACCAACATTGATTGTTACTAGTCAATGTACAGAGCTATATAGCGATATACTTCTTCTGGTTGTTTCTTATTAAAATTTAGTTGTTTGACACCCATCTCTTCCAACTAACTTTCAGTGACCAGGTGCCTATCCATGCCGGCAACGACATTGGTAAGATCTCAATATCTCACTTGGGTTCTCCCTCCCCTCCCCCATCTCTCTATGTGTTGCAGTGTCCAGATTTGAACTAGGCAGTAAGTTTAATAATATCTTAATAAAATATATGCTGCTTTGCTTCATGGAAATAGAGAAGCCCTTGAAGCAGTAAAGTTCTTTATGTGCAGCAGTTAATTGAGCTTCATTATTGTTTTGTAATTTTCTAAAAAGTACTTTCATGAACTGGTTACACATGTTTTTCTTTTGATAGCAGGCTTGGCATAAAGTTTTGTTTTCTGTTGTTTTTCAGTGAATGATTTGGAAAATGTAGTAGCATGGTGGACAAAGGTCACAAAAAGATCTTGTCTTCAAAGTTACATTCAAATATGTCATTTTCTTTGCATTCAAGAGGTGAGTCTTTTATAAGAATTTCTTTCTGCTGCATTTTTTAACAGTGTCAAGGTGAACTGATATTGTGAGGCTAATTTTTTTGTGGTGTATTATGATGGTCTGTGAAAGTAATTTTCTGTCCTCTGATTATGAAACCATTTTTTTCTTGTTTAAGAGTATTTTTCACATTACTAATCATACCATGGCTTTTACCAGGATTTGGAGCCTCATTTTGTTGGTGAAGTAACGTTTGAAGGAGATATTAAATTGGGGTTTGTGATAGCAAGTGACTTGCCTATAGCAGAGGACTGTAAGCATGTCACTGATTTGCAAATATTGAAGGCTCCACCTATCCCCATGGGTAAATTCATTGCTTAGGAAATGCTTTTGCTGCTACCTATTATTAATCATCTAATTTCTTACTCCTTTCATTTATGCAGGAATGGCCTGAAGAGCGGTATCCCCCATGTCCTGAAGAGAATTGGCCTTTCATTTAACAAATGTTTTCTCTGCTAGATTTGTTACTCCTTTCAAATATCCTAGGATATAGCAAAAGAAGTTACAGGAAACACAAAAGAGGGGAGCTAAAGCTACCCATTTCCCTATAAGTGATAATGAATTCTCTTTAGTTGCTTTGGTGTGAAATGATACAGAAGGCAGCTTCAAGAAAATATCACGTTGTCCAGTTATCGTGCGGAAATATTAACCAGGGATTTTGACTTGCAGATTTTCAAACTGGAGGATGTTCTCCAATGATATTTAGAAGGAAGGCTTTGATGTCAAGTACTAGAAGCACACAAGGATCTTGGTTGAAGGCTATGAGGATGTGTATTTAGTTGCCCACTATAAGGAGCCAAGGCAGATGATGTGCCTCTTAAGACAAATTCTAGAAAATAATGTGAGGAATTTTTGCTCTTAGGCAATGAACAATGATGTTTACTCTTCTTAATTAGTTTCATTATTTTATAGGAAACTTGGATGGTCATTAGTCTATACCAATATAAAAAGACCGAAAGGGGCAGATCCAACTGATCTCGGCCATCAAACTAAGTCAATCCAACGACCTATACTGCTCCAATGGCGAGTGTTAAATGTGTTTAACGTGCAATTAATGTCATACCAAATATTGCACTAATCACAAGATTAACACACAAACAATAGCATACTTAATATCCATGTGCAATTAATATAATTTCTAAATATTAACGTGCGTTGCACATGCGCATTTACTAGTTACTAACAGATGATGTATTTATATGTGAAAATTAATGAAATTTATGTAGTTATTGTTTGCATCTGGTTCAATATTTTTGGATGACATGCACTGTAACTTGATGTATATTCTGTTGTTAATTCAAAGTCCACATATGGGAGGCCTAATGGATGATGGTCAGCAGAAAAAACAGTCTAACAATCGATCGGAAAGGCTAATGCCAGGCCCAACATAATGTTGGTCGGGAAAGAATACGTTGTCAGATAGTCGGTTGGGAAAGGCCCATGGCATCCCAACAGATTGTTGGTTGGGAAAAAATCCTTGTCTGACAGTCGGTAGGGGAAGGCCCATGGTAGCCCCAGCAAACTGTTGGTCGGGAAAGGCCTGGGGAAGGCTCAACAGAATGTTGGTCGGGAAAGATACCCCATCACCAACAAGAAGTCGGTCGGGAAATCTATGTCGGTCGGGAAAGGGTTTTCCCGTCTGGGCTTTCCCCAACAGACATGGTCGGTCGGCAATAGTCTTTCCCGACGGACTGTCTGTTGGCAGAACCTGTATTCCCAACAAATCCGGTGTAGTGACCCCGTTCCAGACGCAGGAGGTCTGTTTCCACCGTTTTGCGGTACGCCAGGCCTCGTTTCCATCCCCTGTTCCGTCCAAGCCCTCCCGATGAACACGACCATGCATTCCGTTCCGACCCAGCCGATTGGCTCCCACGCATTCCGTTGCCTCCTGATGAACACGACGCATTTCGTTGCCTCCCCATGAACACGACGCATTCCGTTGCCTCCCCATGAACACGACGACGACACTATTTCTCCGTTCCGACCCAGCCATGTACACAAGCCCTGGCCGTACGTATGCGCAAGTAGGCGTTCGAGACCCCGCCCGTATGTAAACATACGTGGCCGGATTTTCTTTCTTGCACCCTCGCCGCTGTATGTACATGTACATGCTACGTGCGCGCCTCTACTTTGACACGTACGCGCCTCTACTATGACACGTGCGCGCCTCTACATCCACCAGTACATATGTACGTACACGTTCGCGACCAGAAGGACAACCCTATGTACGCTTCGACCAGGTGGGTCCCGACTGTCAGGCACTTCCTTTCATGCGAAGATGTAGCTCGTGGGTCCCAGTAGTCAGGGGGGAATCCTTTTTTTGCCCGGACGCACTTCCTTGCGTGCGAAGATGTAGCGGGTGGCTCCCAGCAGTCAGGGGGGCGAATCATTTTTTTGCCCGGACGCACTTTCTTGTGTGCGAAGATGTAGCTGGTGGGTCCCAGCTGTTAGGGGGAAACATTTTTTTCGCGAAATACGGTGGCCCGTCCGCTGGGTCCCCGCTGTTAGGTGGAGGAATCATTATTTTGCGCGTAATACGGAGGCACTTCCTTGCTGCGGCCGTGGACCCAGCTGTCAGCCTCTCCATGTACAGTCCACATCCGATGGAAGTCGTTCCTTGACCACGTTGACCACGCCGCGCCGAGAGCACCATGGCGGTGGACGATGGCGAGGACTAGGAAGGGGACGACTCGGAGCCGGGGAAGACGCGGCAGTGGATGCCCACGCGAAGAGGAGTACGAGGGTTCACTGGTTCGGCTATAGTGTGCGGCTGTTGTTGCCGCAGAATAATAGGGAGTGTTGGTGAGTAGAGGGATGGCCTGGCCAACGGTGGGAGTAGTAGGGGGCGATGAGGCCTCCACGGCATCACAGCCGGCCACGGGAGGCAGGAGCACGCGACACGACCGGCGCTGGTTTGGGCGGCTGGAGCAAGAAGACCAGAGGTTGAAGAAGCACTACGGCCGTTGGATGAACATTGTACGGTAACAAGAGCTAGAATCATTCATATTGCTAAGTTGACAAAGCCCTTCGTCCCCGTCAACTTGGTAGGCCCACAAGTCAGCCTCCCACTATGCTGGGTTCCAACTGGCGGGGGGAATATTCATTTTTTGTGCGTAATAAGGAGGCACTTCCTTGCGTGTGAAGATAGCTGGTGGGTCCAACATGTCAGCGGGGGAATGTTATTTTCGCGAAATACAGAGGCCCTTCCGGTGGGTCCCAGATGTCAGGTGGATGAATCATTATTTTGCGCGTAATAAGGAGGCATTTCCTTGTGTGTGGCCGTGGACCCGGCTGTCAGCCTCTCCACGCACAGTCTACTTCCGATGGTGTCGTTTGTTGACCACGTTGACCACGCCGAGCCGAGCGCATCCAAGGTGGTGGACGACGGCGAGGCCCCGGACAGCAGTGAGCCGGAGATGGGAAGACGCGGGAGTAGAGTCGCAGATGGAGAGGTGTACGAGGGTTAATTGGTTCAAGTGCGGTGTGGTTCGGCAGTCAGTGGAGAAGAACAGTAGGTGTGGAGGTGTGGAGGAATGGCCTGGCCAGCGGTGGAGTAGCGCTTCATAGCGAAGCGTGCTAAGCAGAGCTGCTAGCAGTAGGAGGCGGGAGGTGGTCCCGGCAGCGCTGGAGGAAGAAGACGAGAGATTGAAGATGGATGCCGGTCGTTGCATGTAAATCCAACGGCTAACATGTCAGAATCATTTGTTGACTAAATTGACAACGACTTGCATTGGCTTCGACCTATTGGCCCACATTTCAGCCTCCAACAATGTGGCACGTATTCAACCCATTTTTTTCAAAATTTACAGTCTTTTTTTGCGCGGTAGAATTTATAGTCAATTTGATCTTTTTTTGAATTACAGCCATTAGCTGGGCTGGGTGAACAAATAATGTAGCGTCCATGCGGCCCATTTATTTTATTTCCTAAAAAATTACACGCCATTTGCACTTTCTCGAAATACACGATTTTGCTAGGCTGATTCTAATTATAATGTTGGGTTGGGCCAGCAATGTTATCAAAAAATAAAAAGGGGCTGAGCATTTTGTTATAAATATATTTAAATAATAAGTGATATTATTACATTCGTCCTTAAATCTTACCAAGCTTTTGTACACATTCACTAGGATTTTCATGCCAAAACAACCCAGGATTTTATTTGTTAAGAAATTATTTTTATAAGTTAATAAGATGTGGGATATTGTTTTCTTACATATGTAAGTATCTGTTAAATATATGATGACAATAAAAATAGTATATAATAACACATAAAATAATTTAAATTGATATAATATAGTTAGAAGGGAAACATAAGTTGGACATGGCGTTCCTATTCTTATATAGAAAAATAGAACACACCTCTGCGTATTCTTCAAAAAAAACATAAATTGCGCTGCCAAAAATAAAACCTCGGATGAGAGGTCCATAGGCCAGTCGATACATGACGGCCCTAAGAAAATACAAACAGGCCTAAGGACCTCCCATCCGAGGTCGTGGGTTGTGCATGTTAAAAATGAAAGCCTAGACATGGCAGCCCAAAACCACGTCCAACACTTGCCAAACTTCGTCCCTCATTTTCTCTGTGTTTCACACACTCAACATTGAGTGGGCATTTTGACTGTGCATCATATGACGATGTGCTATGCATGAATGTTGATCAGCATGATGTTAACTGGCTGGTAGTTCCATTTTCGACCATGAATAAAACTTCCAACATGATGTTAACCCTGTTTGAAAAGGCCGTGTTAATATAAATGCTCTGCCTCTAAAAGTTGCAGTTTCTTATCTGAAACTGAACTTGCAGTTTCATATCTGAAACTGAAACTTGTCGTTTCTTCTCTGAGAATCACATTGTCTGAACTTTGATACTCCTATGAAACTACTTCATCTGCTCAATACTTCAAATCTGAAATTCAAAAGACATTCATATCTGAAAGTACTCTCAAAATACACAACACAAAACACAATTCACAACCTGCAAATACTGACAACCCTAAGCTCCTCCTGACAATTCACACCTGCTCGACTATTGGGCTGGCGGGAGGGGGGGGGTAGCCCCGTCCTATTCCTCGGCGGCAGACAACCGCCCCGTGAGACGATTTGAACGGCGAGGGAGACGATGGCGGGGAAGCGTCATCGGGCCAACTGCTTTTCTCCTCTTGCAGTTGGGTTCGGTCGACGAAGACTCCACCGGCTCGCTCTGGCAGCACACCCTCACAAAGGGCACCCTGTAGATGCTCGATCCTTCAATCTCTGGTGGGTGCTCTATCTGGGATCGATACTCCCACCACCGCTCCCTCATGATCAAATTCGGTGAATCTGTTTGCTCCATGGCCCAGAGGACCAACTCTATGTACTCCAGCACGACTCCCTCCGGGAGTATCTCCGCCTTTTTGCTCTGTTGCAGATATTTGGCCAAGGATGTCACCGTCGCCGCTAGTTGGTCCTTGTTGTCAAACCAAGACTGTATCTCCAACATCCTAGCTAGCTTCATAGGGTTGCCGTCTGCCATCCTCACGTATCCGTTGTACTCCTCCATCGATCTACTTCTCCACAGCACCTTCACTCGCCGGCGGTGGTTTTTGAATGGAAGAGGATAGGAGCAGCACTGGTTTTGGATTAGAACGGGAGAGGAGCGACGCTGGTTTTGGGCTGGAACAGGAGAGGAGGGGCGGTGGTTTTGAAATGCAACAGGAGAGGACGGCGTTGCATTTAGATTGGAACAGGAGAGGAGCGTCGGTGGTTTAAGAGGAGAAGAGCGGAAGAGCGGTGCTGGTCTTGGAAGTATTTTTTTTGTTGTTTTGCGTATTTTGGGTCAAAGTTTGACCACATACTGTATTTGACAAGCAAAATGTGAATGCATGTCACAAAAAAATGTATCGTTTGGTTCGTATCTGAATGTACTTTCAAATTATATTATTTTTGCAACGTATAGCATATATTTTATGTGCGAAAATCATGGTCAATTATGACCCAGAATAAAAGGGAGACTAGTTAATGTGGGGTCGCTTTCTTAATTGAAGGGTAAATTGATTTTGATTTTGTTCTAGTCACAGCGCGCCGGCCCTCTCATCCAATCCTGAATCGCTGCCGCACGCTCTTCTCCCTCTTCTCCATTGCAAAACCACCTCCTCTCCTCTCCATCGTCTCCATTCCAAAACCACCGTCTCGCCTCTCCCTCTTCTGATCTTCTCCATTGCAAAACCACCTCCTCTCCTCTCCATCATGTCCATTCCAAAACCACCGTCTCGCCTCTCCCTCTTCTGATCTTCTCCATTGCAAAACCACCTCCTCATGCACGTGGCCCGGAGGCGCAGTTGTCGTCATTTTGATCTGAAGCGCCGGATTATAACACATAACACCAAAAAATGCCACATGACAAGAAATAATAACCTCACTGCCCAAAGGAGACAACATGAATCCCGACGGACAAACTAAACGAGGAACAAAGTTCAAATTAAAGATAAACTCGTAGAAAAGGGGTTCGTCGATAGATGTCCTAATTAACATAGCCGGCTTGACCTAGATGGCAGCCGAGTAGTCACTGTTCGTGCATGTGCCCCCAATGACTAGCCCAACTCAGTTGTCCCTGTTTATCCCTCGTAGTGATCTGAAGCACATGACACCTAATTTTGCGAGATGACAGGAAACCTTTTTTTAGATTTCTCACCACAACTACAGCCATGTACAACACAGCCTGCACGATATGTAGATGATAGCCAATCCAGACGTGTCTGCTGGAGTCTGGTCACATGCATGGACGAACTAATCTTCCGTGTCTTGCAGGGATCGTCCAAGGACCAACGTAGTACAACACTTCTGTAGTACTATCGCTCGTCTCCCTCTTCTGTTAAGTCACCCGACTTGCGGGGCCGGGGAGTGTGCCTATGGTCGGTTCTCAATTGCCGGTCCCACATGTGTGTGCAAATGCAATATGACGCGCATTCCATTCAGAGAGCAGCGTGCCAGACCGACTAACCGTCTGGGGTGCGACGTGAACGCGACGGGCGTGCTGTATACTCAGTACATGTGTACCACCGTTTTCTAGACACTTTGCTCTATGGCGCGGGCGCGATCCATGGATACAAAATTAGTATACTGTATACTATTTAAAAGTCGAGGGCGGGGCTTTTCCTGTGTGGTAGGCGGCGGGGCAGTTCCGCCTAGTCAGTTCGACAGAGACGCGAGAGGACGAGGGAGTAGGCTGCTGCAAACGTAGGGCTGTGTGATTTGACAGCGAGTCACTGCTGGACAGGTGGGGCCCCATGATCATGGGAGAATGGAAAGCCACTACCCTGTTGTTCGCATGCTGGCACTTCGCTCCTACTCGTCCCCGCATGTCCTTCAATAATATAGCGATTCCCTCCTAGTCGTCCCGTCCATTCACATTACAGTAGTTCCACTAATGCTAACCCTCCTCCCAAATCCATGGCGTCCCAAAATCTCCATGATCGGCGGTGAGTACAAGGTTAGAACCATCATCGGTGATGATTTCGACATCATCTACACCCGTTCTTCCATGATGGTGAAAGGATGCCTTTCTCGCTTCAGACGCATGTTCGAAGACTCAGATGATGAGTGGGTCGCTGGGCTAGATGTTGAGTACACCATAGTCCTGGGACCAGAGAATGATCTAAAGGACGAAGAGAGGAAGAAGCCCGCCATGATCCAGGTTTGTGTGCATGACTTATGCTTGGTCTACCACATATGCCATGCCGACGTTGAGTGCCAGGATTTTAAGGACTTCCTCCAGAGCAACCTAGTCAAATTCATTACTGTAGACTTTGGTAACGACAAAGAAGTCCTACGTCGGATAGGCCTCGTTGTAGGCAACACCTTCGACCTCCATAAGAATCGGCTGGTGTCCTCTCATCAGCCTTCAATGCTGACCCTGGCAGGAGCCATGGTTCATCCTTCATACGGTAAACTAGAGAAACCTCCATATACATTTCATCGTCATGCATGGCAGCGGAATGTACTAGATATAGACCACATCCACTATGCTACAATGGACGGCTACCTTTGCTTCATTATCTACAAGGGTTGGATGAAGAGTGTCGGTGGGAAGGACACCTATGGGATCACAAGAATCCCTACTGTGGTTACCAGGGCGCGGGGTCGTGAGAAGAGCGGATCTAACAGGTAGCACACGGTTCGTTTATCCAGGTTCGGGCCGCGAGGATGCGTAAAACCCTACTCCTGCTTTGGTGGATTGTATATGTGTGTTCTTGAGTTAGCTATGGGGCGTGAGGAGCTCCAAAAAGCCGAATCCTTCCTCTGGTCGCCTCGGGCCTCCTTTTATAGAAAAAGGGCTTGCCACAGTGGCACACCGGAGGTGGAAAGGGTACAGTGATGCGAGGTTATCCCTCGCATTACATGACAAGGAGCATTTAATGCGTCTTGCTTAGGTGTCCTTACTTTATCGGGGACGAGGGAGAAACCTGTCTCGTCCATCGCCGCTCCTTCTTGTGTCGACACACGCCCTAGCCAGCGATGCCTGAGATGCAACGTAGGTAGGTGTGACACTCCAAAAAATGTAATTGTTTTTCATCAAAAACTTTTGTTGGATTTTTAGAAGAGGGCATTTAAAATTTCTTTTCCAGAAATCCTTCCTCTTAAAAAAACTTCCTTTTCTTTGGCAAGGACTTTTATTTTTCTTCAAAATATGGTGTTTGATCATTTAAAACTTCTTCTCTGTGGTTCCCTTCTCAAATTATATTTTTGGGAGTTTAATATTTTTTTCTTTTAAAAAGAAACTCTATGAAAATTGGGGATTTTCATAATCTTGAAAACCACCCATGACCTTGTATTTTTTTTGCCCATGTGGTAAAACCCCTCCAAAACCTCCCCTCTTCCTTGTAATCAACCTAAGTTCTCTGTCCCAACTAATCCAAACAAGTTTTGGATTTTATTCTAATTATTTTATCTCTCAAATCTTTTCTGTCAATTATTTGGAGCCTGAGTGATTTTCAAAGCAAGTACCCTATTGCATTTGAGTTTTGACCTAAAACCAACTCCTCTGGATTGTCCTTAGCATCCACAACCCAGAACCATCTTGATCCACTCCTCCTCTTTTCAAATTTTTCAAATTTCAGTCTCTGCAAGTTTGGACCAGATTTGCCAAATTTGGTGAAATTCATATCTACACTTCTCCAAAAATTTCACCAAAAATCAGGCAGCCTACTGGAGCAATGAGTAGCCACTCCACCAAGTTTCAGCTCAAGGAAAAATCCCTAGATGCCAGAATCATTCTGTCGAACACTTGGCGTGCACTGTTGCTATTCATATTCAGAAAAATTCAGAGTTCAGTGTCGATCTTCTTCAGGAATTCAGTCACATGCTCACAGTGCCCTTGGCACGTTCCTCGCCGCCTCTTCCTCCTGTCTGGAGCACCACACGCGCGCTTGGCGCCTTCCTGGCGTCGGTGGCGCCCTGGCCCGCCTGCGCTGGCGTTTCTTGCGGCGGCCGAACCACCGTAGCGGCCGACAGGAAGTAGAACGGCGGCTCTACGATGTTCGGCGGCGCCCAACGCTCCCTGGCTCTCCGCGTGGCCTCATGCACGCCAGCGCACCCCCGCTGCACCGTGGCCATGGCCCGGCAAGCACAGGGCGCGCTCTCTGCCGCCGATGGGCCCGCGTCGCCCCGTTCCGTCGAACTCCCCCTAAGCAACCAAATCCCGATGCGGTTAGCACCCAAACGGAACCAGTAGACCTCCACGATGACGCCCAACTCCCTAATCTCCCCCGACCAAGCACTGCGCCGCCGTAACCATCGCCGGAGATCCACGTTCACGGCCACCGCCTCAGATCGCCTATAAAAGGGGACCCCGAGCTCGCCCTCGAACACGCACCACCACTGCACCCCACAGACACCCCGCCAGGCCACTAGGAGGACCTCGAGGAGGTCTCCTCCCCCGACTCGGCCGCCTCGTTCCGCCTCGGCCTCCGTCTTGATTCACTCCGGTGAGAACTCCTCCACCACCCTACACTCGCCCGTGACCTCGTACCACCTCCAGAGGTCTAACCCCCTCCTCAATTTGATCTCCGCAGCTCTCTCCGACGAGGCCCTCGACCACCCGAACCGCCGTCCACCGGAGCAAGGCTCGCCGTCGACGTGGTACTCGCCGGCGACCACCACCACCACCCACCGACGCGGAAGGACACGGTGAACACCCTGGTAATCTCCGATCTCCCTGCCTCGCCGTGGATCGCCGCCGGCGACCACCGCGGCTCTCGGGCGCCGACGAGCTTCGTCCCCCGTTTAAAAATTCAAACCTGACGGGTGGGACCTGCCCGTCAGCCTCTCTGTCCTTCCCTAAAACGAATCATTTTCTGAAAACGCCTTCGAGCAAAATACGCTTTCCCCTCTGGGCTGGCGTATTTGAGACTGGAGCGTTTTCTGTTTTTATAAGCTAGCCCCTGGAAACTTTCTGTTTCATTACAGATGAGTCCCTGGACAAAAACCTTTATAACTTTTAAACAAAAAAGTATTTTTGATTGATTCTTTTTCTGTCCTCTTTAAAATTTTGTCTAGCTTTTTATCAGATTTATTTGAAAAATATTTGGAATACTTTTTGTGCACCTCTCGGTATTTACGATAGCGCATATATTTTCTTTATACCGTAGATACCGAAGGAGGTGACGGAGCCGCGAACTTCACCGAGCTAGGCTCCGACTACTCTGAACCAGGCAAGCATGTTTGAACTTTTTATATGATGAGTGTCTTGGCATGTTTTGCATGTAGTTAGTTTCATGGCATGTTGATGAGCATACCGATGAACGTTATTTTCATGCATTGTTGAGGCAAGTGAGTTTGATGATCCATACGTTGATGGATGTGAGTATGCATGGCCATGTGTTGGCATGAATATGGGTAAGATGGCAGTGTTGTAGCATGCCAGTTTTACGCCATACAAATTGACTTCAGTATAAGCCCGTATCGGTTCGGCACCTATCCATTTCCCTCCCTATACTACCACATGTTTCTCGCAAGGGATATGGTTTAGTAAGTTGCAAACCGCTTTCCTGGTACACACCAAAAGGAGAGGCCGGGATGATGGTTCCATGGCCCTGGATTAAAGCCAGTCATCCGGTCAGGGGGCATGGGTGTTTCCGGTTGGGACCGAGAGGGGGGCACCCCTTAGAGCGCGCGTATATAAATTTGATCCCATGCTATTCGAGATTGTGATCTCCCCGTCTCAAAAGTTTTTCTTGGACGATGTCTAGGGTGAGTCCTGGCATCGAGAGGTAGGATGGGTGTGTACTGGTTAGCTGTGTTTTCTTCCGAAATACCGTAAACGGAACTAGTCCTTCGTGACTACGGAAATCCGTTGGCTGTGGGAAAATTTTTGTACAAACTCTTGCAGAGTCATACATTCCCTTGAATCATCTATTCCATGTCCAAATTCATATATTCTTGTCCTAACAGTGTCAGTTTGATGAACAGACTCCGGTGAATCACATGAGTAAAAGGTCCGGTTAAATGTTTATTCCTGTGGATGGACTAACCCGTTTATTATCAAGTATTGAATATTATTATGAGTATTATTTACTTGTGAATAAAAGCCCTTTCTGCGATGTCGCTCAGACGTCGACTGTGGCATTGTTATTATTTACTTTCAATAAAAGCCCTTTCTGCGATGTCGCTCAGACGTCCGACTGTGGCATTGTTATTATACTTTCAATAAAAGCCCTTTCTGCGATGTCGCTCAGACGTCCGACTGTGGCATATTATTTACTTTTAACCCCTTTCGGCGATGTCGCTCAGACGTCCGACTGCGGCATTTCTTTTAAAGCCCTTTCTGTGATGTCGCCCCGACGTCCAACTGTGGCATTTTCTTTTAAAGACCTTTATGTGGTGTCGCTCAGACGCCCGACTGTGGCATGAATTTATTTTATTTATTTGTTCACCTTTCGAGGCGTCGCTTCAGACACCCGATCGGTTTCCATTTACATTTTTGTTGGGATTTCAGGCGGACTACCGCCGATTCCCTTTTACTTACTTCGTTATGCTAATTTTTGAATGTGCATTGGTAAATTAATCATGACGCATTCATGCATGCATTTGTTATATCTTACGTCCGAACTGTCTTGCGAGTACTTCAAAGTACTCACTGGCTTGTTGATTTGGCAAGATGCTGACGAAGGCGATCTCATGGATGAAGAGTTCGATAGCGAGTCCGACGCCTAGAGGAGTCCCAGTCAGTCTCGTGCGACCCTGGATTTTGTCACTGTATTATATCCGCTTCCGCAACCTGAATAAATTCATCGAGCCTCACCTCGACGCTCGATGAGATGCCAGTTAGAAAGTCATGTTATCACACCTCCCCACCGTGTTATTCCACCATCACTTTATCCTCGAGTCAGTAGTATGCCACCACCCATGTGTTATATATAATTATTGGCGCGTTTGTAATATTTTGTTGAGCAGCCCTAGCTCAACCCTGTAATATATTCTATGCTACTGGCTTATTGTATCAAGAATTTGTCTACCAGTGAGGAGGATTTCTCTCATACTGGACTCAAAAGATTGGTTCCCAATAAATATTTTTATTGGAAAACCGGTCGTGACAAGCTTGGTACCAGAGCCAGGCTGACTGTAGGAAGCCACTAGGTGCGATCGCTAATCGGATATTAGCATGATAGAGCCAATTTATATTTTTGCAATTGTAGTCATTTTCTGACAGTCAGCATAAATTTATGATCTGACCATACAGGATTTTTACCTACTTTTGTAGATGGCCGACAACAGCTGCGATTCTCAGACCTTCGCCAACGTGCCCGATGGGTTCGTCAAGCTTCTCTCCTTCATCGTTCAGGTCGCGATGGGGCCATCCGTGCGCCCAGTCTTCACACTCTGTCAGCACAGAGTCAACGACAGTCTGACCATGCATCAGGCCGCGGTGCAGTTCAAGGGAGGGCGTGGTGAGTTACGCCGCTTCCGGTTCGTGGGAAGAGCCATGCCTACGGAGAGGCATGCTATGCAGATGGCAGCCCGTGAAGCGATAGCTCGTCTCAGGGATGTCCTTCCCGCGATGAAGACTCGTCGTTACTGCTATCTTCCATGCCATCTGCCTTACACCTGTCACTACACATTCTCCTGCCCCAGAGGAGAACGAGACGAGGCTTTTGAGATGCTTCTTGAGTATCTCCGGGACCTGGAGGCAGCCTTCGACAACCTGGTGGACGACTTCGTGGCTGCCCGCATGGACTCAGTCCATGGCTATGCCGCCAACAGGAGGGAGCTCCTGCCCACCGCACCGCCACTGACTTTTGTCTCGTCCTCAGCATCTTATGCACCTACTCGCCGCCTGCCTACCAGCGAAGAGTTCAACCAGGTCATTGCGCCCACTCCAGCGCGCACGGCACCACCCATTGTGCCCACTCCTATTCGCGTTGCTCCGCCCCTGGCACCCGCTCCATCTACTCGACGCAGCACTACACGTCTGGAGCCTATTAGTGAGGAGGAGGTCGAGTCCCCAGCCTCACTGCGCCTCACCCTTGGCAGGGCCAAGGAGATCGTCAACATTTCCGACTGAGTACGCTTAGCCGTCATGCGAGGTGCCGCTTTGTAAGATATGTTTATATGTTCATAGGTTGTGAGAAGTAGCTTGTTTGCGCATCATGTAGGAACTGGAGAAGTGCACTAGCCTAAATAACATGTCAAGATTATGTACGCATATCCTGAGTGATGTATTGTATAATTATCACCCGCGTGTAAGATATGTAATGAGCAGTCCTTCTCCGTGCGCAAATCAATTTGTTTTCTTAAGTGATCTTGGTCATTTAAATTATTTGCCATCCTTGTACATTTTTGGATGTGTTTTGCGACCAGTTTCGTTTTCCTTATGAGTTTTACAAAATACATCCCCAGAGTGAAAAATGTCTCGCCCTTCGACTCGCTCCATGCCTACTCCGCCAGAGGAAAATTATGACACTCAACCAGGCAACAATTTCACACAAGGGTAGTCGAGTCAACAGGACAGTGAAACGGCACTTTCTCAAATGTGCCGCCTTTATGAACAGAGTCAGCAACAACATCGTGAAATGATGAACCAAGTCATCAACATGGGAAATCACCATGGGCAGTATCAGCAGCATTCCAAGTTATCTTAGCTACAGAAAACACGTCCCCAAACTTTTTCTCATACTGACAAGCCTCTTGAAGCCGAGGACTGGCTTCGAGATATGGAGAGGAAATTAATTATTGCAAAATGTTCAGACCCCAAAAAGGTATTGTATGCTCCGCACTATCTCACAGGAGCAGCCGCATCGTGGTGGGAGAATTTTCTGCACATGCATCCCAACGAAAAGGACATAACCTGGGATGATTTCAAGGAAGGTTTCCGTGGTGCACACATTCCTAAGAGCATTATGAAAATCAAGAAGAGAGAGTTCGATGACCTCAAACAAAGGAACATGACAGTGTCAGATTACAACGGTCAATTTACTCTATTGTCTCGCTACGCCAATGAGGAGCGTATGACTGAAAGTAAGAAGATGGAGAAATTCCTTGATGGTCTGGCGCCCGCGCTTAAATGCCAACTGGTCGTGCACACTTTTCCAGATTTTAAAACGCTGGTGGACAAAGCAATTACTCTGGAAAATGAGAGACGCAGCCTGGAAGATATCCGCAAGCGAAAAAGGGACCAGACTAACCATGCTCGCAATCACCGAAGCAAGACAGATTTTCAAAAGGGTGGGACGCACAAATCCACATCCAACGTCTCACGCCCAATCAAGAATTTTCATGCAAGGGACAAGGAATTCACATATCGCCCCGGCGTTACTTGTTACGCCTGTGGAGAGGAAGGACACTATGCCAAGCAGTGTCCCAAGCCTAGGAACTCAACCCCAAAGCCGAACAACGGCGGCAATAAATCAGTGCCCAAGCGAAACAACTTCAACCCCAACAACAACCACAGGAAGGGTCACCTGAACCACGTAACCAAAGAGGAGGCACAAAATACTCCGGATATCGTACTCGGTACGTTTCCTGTCAACACAATACCTGCAATGGTTTTGTTTGATTCTGGAGCTTCTCACTCTTTCATTTCGAAAAGTTTTGCTTTGCAAAATAATTTTTCGATGCTTCCTTTGGAGAAATCCATGATCATCAAGTCCCCTGGGATTCAGCAAGTCACTCAGAATTACTGTCAGAATGTGGTCATTGAGTTCGAAGGATTGGAGTTTCACGCAAATCTTATTGTGTTGGAAAATAAAGGGCTGGATGTCATCCTAGGGATGGACTGGCTAACCACCAACAAGGGTTTTATTGACTGTTTCAACCGGACCGTAATTCTCACACACCACCATGGGAAGACAATAAGAGTGTCAGCCAAGGAAGGAAAAATACCCCGGCAACCGAGATTGAATAAGGTGGACGTTTCTGAGCTAAACAAGGTTCCAGTAGTGTGTGAATTTCCAGACGTATTCCCAGAAGAGCTACCAGGCATGCCACCAGACCGAGAGATAGAGTTCAGCATTGAGCTCGCACCAGGAACCACGCCCATATACAAGAAACCATACCGAATGGCACCATCCGAGTTGGTTGAGTTAAAGAAACAAATAAAGGAATTTCTAGACAAAGGATACATTCGAGCCAGCTCCTCACCTTGGGGATCACCAATTTTATTTGCCAAAAAGAAGGATGGAACACTAAGATTGTGTATTGACTATCGAGCACTTAACATGGTCACGGTCAAGAACAAATACCCGATGCCAAGGATAAACGATTTGTTTGATTAACTCGCTCAGGCCAAGGTATTCTCAAAAATTGACTTAAGGTCAGGATACCAACAATTAAAGGTGCGAACAGAAGATATCCCCAAAACAGCCTTCACCTCCAGATATGGACTGTATGAGTTCACAGTAATGCCATTTGGATTAACGAACGCCCCCGCATATTTTGTTCACCTCATGAACAAAGTATTTATGAAGTTTATGGACAATTTCGTCGTGGTATTCATCGACGATATTCTGGTATACTCCAAGACACCAGAAGAGCACGCAGAACATCTCTGGATTGTGCTAGGAGAGCTCAGAAAACACCAATTGTATGCCAAGTTCAGCAAGTGCGAATTTTGGCTAAGACAAGTAGGCTTTCTAGGCCACGTACTGACCCAAGACGGTATCGCAGTGGACCCGGAGAAAGTCAATGCCGTACTTGGCTAGAAGTCACCGGCCAGCGTACCGGACATACGGAGTTTCTTGGGAATGGCAGGATATTACCGCAGATTTATTGAAGGATTCTCCACCATAGCCAAGCCTATGACGCAGTTACTCAAGAAAGACAAGAAGTTTGAATGGACAGAAGCCTGCGAGAAAAGTTTCCAAGAGCTAAAACGGAAATTAACGACAGCGCCGGTATTAATTGTACCCGACATACACAAGAATTTTGAAGTGTATTGTGACGCGTCCAGAAAGGGTCTCGGATGCGTGTTGATGCAAGAAGGCAAGGTTGTCGCCTATGCTTCAAGGCAACTTCGCAAGCATGAGGAAAATTATCCCACTCATGACTTAGAAATGGCAGCAGTTATTCATGCACTCAAGGAATGGAGGCATTTCTTACTTGGGAATCGATGTGAAATATATACGGATCATAAAAGTCTCAAATATATTTTCACGCAGCCGGAACTAAATTTACGGCAACGACGCTGGTTGGAATTGGTAAAGGATTATGATGTTGGTATCCATTACCATCCAGGAAAAGCAAATGTAGTGGCCGATGCTCTTAGTCAGAACCCCAGCTCCGATGAAAACAGTCTGCAAAGCTTGAGGCCCGAATTCCAACAAGAATTTGCCAAACTCAACTTGATAATGGTAGCAGAAGGCACCACAACAAACCTGGAAATACAGCCCGACCTTGTGGAGAAGATTAAAGAAGCTCAGCCTGGTCACCCCAGCATCGAAGGCATCAAAAGAAAGGTGAGTATGGGCAAGGCCTCGGAATTCGTCATAGACGATGGAGGGATATTATGGTATGGAGAAAGACTCTGCGTGCCAAATATAGAGGACCTCAAACAGCAAATCCTAGCTGAAGCCCACACCTCCCCGTACTCGATCCACCCTAGAGGAACCAAAATGTATAAGGATATTCAGGAAAGATTTTGGTGGCACGGTATGAAGAGGGACATAGCCACCTTCATTGCATGTTGCGACTCATGTCAATCCATAAAAGCTAAGCATCAGAGACCAGCCGGACTACTGTAACCGAACAAAATACCTGAGTGGAAATGGGATGAAATAGGGATGGATTTCATTGTCGGACTACCTCGGTCACGACACGGGAATGATGCCATATGGGTCATCACTGACAGGTGAACCAAAGTGGCACACTTTATTCCAATAAAGATGACCCACACCACTCAGAGGCTTGCCAGGATTTATCTTTCCCGCATAGTTTGTCTGCACGGTGTCCCGAAGACTATAATATCCGACAGAGGCACTCAGTTCGTCTGGAGATTTTGGGAGCATTTACAACAGGCTCTGGGAACTCAACTAGCCTCCAGTACAGCATATCACCCACAGACTGATGGACAAACGGAACGCGTAGACCAGATTTTAGAAGACATGCTGAGAGCATGTGTCCTCACATATGGAACCAGTTGGGAAGAAAGCCTGCCATACGCCGAGTTCGCGTACAACAACAGCTACCAGGCCAGCCTGCAAATGGCACCATTTGAGGATTTATACGGACAGAGATGTCGTACCCCGTTAAATTGGTCAGAGACCGGAGACAGCCGCATCTTCGGACCAGACATGCTCAGAGAAGCCGAGGAAAAAGTCAAGCTAATCAGAGACCGACTTAAGACCGCTCAAAGTTGATAGAAGAGTTATTATGATCAGAAACATCGTGGGGTCAGCTTCGAACCCAGTGAGTTCGTATACCTGAGAGTATCCCCTATGAGAGGATTGCAACGATTCAAGATTAAAGGGAAGCTAGGACCAAGATTCATCGGACCATTCTGTATAATGGCACGAAGAGGCACGGTAGCCTACCAGCTAGACTTACCTGAGGAACTATCAGATATCCACAACGTGTTCCACGTTTCACAGTTAAGAAAGTGCGTGAGCAACCCAGAGAAACAAGTATCTCATGAGAACATGGACGTGCAGCCAGACCTCACCTATCGGGAACGCCCCGTAAAAATATTACAAGAGTCTGAAAGGAGGACCCGAAAGAAGACCATCAAATTTTTCAGAGTTTAGTGGAGCAATCACACCGATGGTGAAGCAACTTGGGAGAGAGAAGATTTTCTTCGAGCAGAGCATCCACACTTATTTATGGGACAGCTGAAATCTCGGGGACAAGATTTTTCCTAAGGGGGTAGGTGTTGTGACACTCCAAAAAATTTAATTGGTTTTCATCAAAAACTTTGTTGGATTTTTAGAAGAGGGCATTTAAAATTTCTTTTCCAGAAATCCTTCCTCTTAAAAAAACTTCCTTTTCTTTGGCAAGGATTTTTATTTTTCTTCAAACTATGGTGTCTATGGTGTTTGATCATTTAAAACTTCTTCTCTGTTGGTTCCCTTCTCAAATTATATTTTTGGGAGTTTAATATTTTTCTTTTAAAAAGAAACTCTATGGGAATTGGGGATTTTCATAATCTTGAAAACCACCCATGACCTTGTATTTTTTTTGCCCATGTGGTAAAACCCCTCCAAAACCTCCCCTCCTCCTTGAAATCAACCTAAGTTCTCTGTCCCAACTAATCCAGACAAGTTTTGGATTTTATTCTAATTATTTTATCTCTCAAATATTTTCTGCCTTTTATTTGGAGCCTGAGGGATTTTCAAAGAAAGTACCCTATTGCATTTGAGTTTTGACCTAAAACCAACTCCTCTGGATTGTCCTTAGCATCCACAACCTCAGAACCATCTTGATCCACTCCCCTCTTTTCAAATTTTCAAAATTCAGTCTCTGCAAGTTTGGACCAGATTTGCCAAATTTGGTGAAATTCATATCTACACTTCTCCAAAAATTTCACCAAAAATCAGGCAGCCTACTGGAGCAATGAGTAGCCACTCCACCAAGTGTCAGCTCAAGGAAAAATCCCTAGAGGCCAGAATCATTCTGTCGAACACATGGCGTGCACTGTTGCTGTTCATATTTAGAAAAAATCAGAGTTCAGTGTTGATCTTCGTCAGGAATTCTGTCACATGCTCACAGTGCCCTTGGCACGTTCCTCGCCGCCTCTTCCTCCTGTCTGGAGCACCACACGCGCGCTTGGCGCCTTCCTGGCGTTGGTGGCGCCCTGGCCCGCCTGCGCCGGCGTGTCTTGCGGTGGCCGAACCACCATAGCGGCCGTCAGGAAGCAGAACGGTGGCTCAACGCCGTTCAGCGCCGCCCAATGCTCCCTGGCTCTCCGCGTGGCCTCATGCACGCCAGCGCACCCCCGCTGCACCGTCGCCGTGGCTCTCTGCCGCCGACGGGCCCGCGTCGCCCCGTTCCGTCAAACTCCCCCTAAGCAACCAAATCCTGACGCGGTTAGCACCCAAACGGAACCAGTAGACCTCCACGATGACGCCCAACTCCCTAATCTCCCCCGACCAAGCACTGCGCCGCCGTAACCATCGCCGGAGATCCACGTTCACGGCCACCGCCTCGGATCGCCTATAAAAGGGGACCCCGAGCTCGCCCTCGAACACGCACCACCACTGCACCCCACAGACACCCGCCAGGCCACTAGGAGGACCTCGAGGAGGTCTCCTCCCCCGACTCCGGCCGCCTCGTTCCGCCTCGGCCTCCGTCTTGATTCACTCCGGTGAGAACTCCTCCACCACCCTACACTCGCCCGTGACCTCGTACCACCTCCAGAGGTCTAACCCCCTCCTCAATTTGATCTCCGCAGCTCTCTCCGACGAGGCCCTCGACCACCCGAACCGCCGTCCACCGGAGCAAGGCTCGCCGTCGACGTGGTACTCGCCGGCGACCACCACCACCACCCACCGACGCGGAAGGACACGGTGAACACCCTGGTAATCTCCGATCTCCCTGCCTCGCCGTGGATCGCCGCCGGCGACCACCGCGGCTCTCGGGCGCCGACGAGCTTCGTCCCCCGTTTAAAAATTCAAACCTGACGGGTGGGACCTGCCCGTCAGCCTCTCTGTCCTTCCCTAAAACGAATCGTTTTCTGAAAAACGCCTTCCGGAGCAAAATAACGCTTCCCCTCTGGCTGCGTATTTGAGACTGGAGCGTTTCTGTTTTTATAAGTAGCCCCTGGAAACTTTTCTGTTTCATTACGATGAGTCCCTGGACAAAAACCTTTATAACTTTCAAACAGAATAGTATTTTTGATTGATTCTTTTTCTGTCCTCTTTAAAATTCTGTCTAGTTTTCTATCAGATTTATTTGAAAAATATTTGGAATACTTTTTATGCACCTCATGGTATTTACGATAGCACATATATTTTCTTTATACCGTAGATACCGAAGGAGGTGACGGAGCCGCGAACTTCACCGAGCTAGGCTCCGACTACTCCGAACCAGGCAAGCATGTTTGAACTTTTGATATGATGAGTGTCTTGGCACGTCTTGCATTTAGTTAGTCTTATGGCATGTTTATGAGCATACCGATGAAACGTTATTTTCATGCATTGTTGAGGCAAGTGAGTTCGATGATCCATAACGTTGATGGATGTGAGTATGCATGGCCATGTGTTGGCATGAAGATGGGTAAGATGGCAGTGTTGTAGCATGCCAGTTTTACGCCATACAAATTGACTTCAGTATAAGCCCGTATCGGTTCGGCACCTATCCATTTCCCTCCCTGTACTACACATGTTTCTCGCAAGGAATATGGTTTAGTAAGTTGCAAACCGCTTTCCGGGTACACACCAAAAAGAGGCCGGGATGATGGTTCCATGGCCCTGGATTAAAGCCAGTCATCCGGTCAGGGGGCATGGGTGTTTCCGGTTGGGACCGAGAGGGGGGCACCCCTTAGAGCGTGTGTATATAAATTTGATCCCATGCTATTCGAGATTGTGATCTCCCCGTCTCAAAAGTTTTTCTTGGACGATGTCCAGGGTGATTCCTAGCATCGAGAGGTAGGATGGGTGTGTACTGGTTAGCTGTGTTTTCTTCCGAAATACCGAAAATGGAACTAGTCCTTCGTGAACTACGGAAATCCGTTGGCTGTGGGAAATTTTTTGTACAAAACCTCTGCAGAGTCATACATTCCCTTGAATCATCTATTCCATGTCCAAATTCATATATTGTTGTCCTAACAGTGTCAGTTTGATGACAGAGACTCCGGTGAATCACATGAGTCTAAGTCCTGGTTAAATGTTTATTCCTGTGGATGGACTAACCCGTTTATTATCATGAATTGAATATTTATTATGAGTATTATTTACTTGTGAATAAAAGCCCTTTGCGATGTCGCTCAGACGTCCGACTGTGGCATTGTTATTATTTACTTTCAATAAAAGCCCTTTCTGCGATGTCGCTCAGACGTCCGACTGTGGCATTGTTATTATTTACTCTCAATAAAAGCCCTTTCCGAGATGTCGCTCAGACGTCTGACTGCGGCATTTCTTTTATAGCCCTTTCTGCGATGTCGCTCAGACATCCGACTGCGGCATTTCTTTTAAAGCCCTTTCTGTGATGTCGCCCCGACGTCCGACTGTGGCATTTTCTTTTAAAGCCCTTTATGTGGTGTCGCTCAGACGCCCGACTGTGCATGAATTTATCTTATTTATTTGTTCACATTTCGAGGCGTCGCTTCAGACACCCGATCGGTTTCCATTTACATTTTTGTTGGGATTTCATGCGGACTACCGCCGATTCCCTTTTACTTACTTCGTTATGCTAATTTTTGAATGTGCATTGGTAAATTAATCATGACGCATTCATGCATGCATTTGTTATATCTTACGTCCGAACTGTCTTGCGAGTACTTTCAAAGTACTCACTGGCTTGTTGATTTGGCCAGATGCTGACGAAGGGCGATCTCATGGATGAAGAGTTCGATAGCGAGTCCGACGCCTAGAGGAGTCCCATTCAGTCTCGTGCGACCCTGGATTTGGTCACTGTATTATATCCGCTTCCGCAACCCGAATAAATTCATCGAGCCTCACCTCGACGCTCGATGAGATGCCAGTTAGAAAGTCATGTTATCACACCTCCCCACTGTGTTATTCCACCATCACTTTATCCTCGAGTCAGTAGTATGCCACCACCCATGTGTTATATCCGCCATTATGTATAATTATTGGCGCGTTTGTAATAATTTGTTGAGCAGCCCTAGCTCAACCCTGTAATATGTTCTATGCTACTGGCTTATTGGATCAAGAATTTGTCTACCAGTGAGGAGGATTTCTCTCATGCTGGACTCAAAAGATTGGTTCCCAATAAATATTTTTATTGGAAAACCGGTCGTGACAGTAGGCAGGCAGCTGAGGTGGCGCAGTGGTGGGTCTTCACGAAGATCTACATGCCGCCACGCAGGTGCCTGCCCAGCTGGTTGGGTCGGCAGCTGCATGCATGCGGTGGTGGAGGTTTAGTCGGCGTGGGCCTGATTGTGGCCCTGCAGGTGTCCTCGGTAAGGGCCTTGCCGGGGCCCCGGCAAGGGTCTTGCCGAGTCGCCTGCTGTCATCCCCGGCAAGGCGCTTGCCGGGAGCCTTGTGGTATTCCTCGGCTGGGATCCCGCCAAGGGTTGTCGTCTTCTTAGTGCGTATCTGACCTTGAATGTCTTCATGAAGATCTGCATACCCCCACGGGGATGTCTCCCGAATCCTTGCCCTTTGGGGGCAGTGGACTCAAGGGTGATTTTCTCCATAGGCGCGAGACGAGTCGCCGCGGCAAGGGTCTTGCCGGTGCTACTAGAACTGTCTCCCGGCAAGGATCTTGCTGGGGGAGTCCGGTTTGTCCCCTTTGCTCTTCGTGGTCTTGGCCTTGGCGTTGTTCTAGTTCTCTTGAGCTTCGGTCTTACCCTGGCTCACCTCCCTTTCCTTGCTTGATGTGGTGGTGCCCGTGGCTCAGACTGCCCATGCACAGTTATAGGGGTACAAAAAGTATACCCCTCTTTTTGTACACTGACAAAGAGGAACAGCCAAGTGTGCGGTTTAAGCAAAGAAGTATCGGCCAAGAGGAAGAGGGACAAGGACGAAGTTGAGGACGTGGACGAGGACTCCGAGTAAGGTGGCAGTGTTGTTTCTCATGGTGGTTCTAATGTAGTGTCTACCGAAATAGTTGCATAGTTTAATTTCAGGTGTGCTTAATTTAATTTGAGGGGTGTGTTGTGCTGAGCCCCCAGCAGAACTATGTTATGTTTCTTATTACTTTAACTCTTCAGTACATACATACTAGTATTTCTTACACTTCATCTTTTAGTTGGTATAGTACTACCACTCGTTTCTTCACATTATATACGTACAATATATATGGCTCCAAGCCAGCAGTTTAGTTGTCAAAGAATTTCAGGGTGCTTAGTTTTGTCAAAGGATTCCAGGATGCTTAGAGGGTGCTTGGATCCAAGGGACTTATTTTAGTCTGACTAAAAATAGTCTCTTTAAGATGCTAAAGTTCCAAGCACCCCTGACTAAAGAGGGGCTAAAACTAGTCTTGAGACTAAAATTTTTAAGTCAGGGGTACCCCTACTAAAATGTGGATTAGTCATCTCTCTACTCATTTAACTCCTCTCCTTTAACACAGGCAAGTTCTGGATTGGAGGGTTGGAGGATAATAAATGCTCATTAACTTGATTTTAGCCTTTTTAGTATTTGGATCCAAGCATGGGTGAGGCTAGCATGTCTTAGTCCCACTACTTTTAGTCATGGGACTAAAACGTATCCAAGCACCCTCTTAGTTTTATTTGAGTGGTGGGTTGTGCTGGACACCATTATTGTGACTAGTCTTTTTAATAGTACTATATGCATAATTTGGCGACGAGCGCTCTCTATATGTACCACCTTTTTTTAATTTCAAGTTTTGCTCCATGGCGCAATCCATCGATAATACTTTTGTACAAAAGTATACATTTTTTAAAAGGCTAGAGGGCGGGGCAGTCTAGCTTGGTCGGTTTCACGAGAGGCGAGGTCCTTTGTCATTTGACGGCTCATTACTGCTGGAAGGTGGGGCCTCGTGATTTGATTGCTCGTATAAATGCGCCGACAACCTGATTGAGGAGGAGCAAAGAACCGTGCGGTATACTCAAGTTTTCCACTGGAGTAGTACTGCGACGGAGGAGCACGAAACACGGCAGCCTAGTGCCATATGGCGATAAAAATGATCTAATTTGCTAGTCATCTCATTGTTAGGATTGTTCTATTCATTCCCTAAAAAAACCATTGTTCTATTCATGCCTCGCAGAGAACGTGACACGTGCGGCGAAACACCCAAAGCAAAAGATGAAACACAGGAGCAAAAGAAGGAGGATGATTATCACCCCAAATGATCTAAATCGCCGCGGAGTCGTAACTGCTTCTTCATTGCCTCCACGACCTCCATCTCCTTGCGCCTCTCCTCGGCCATCTTCTTCATTCTGTCCATGACGCGGGATTTCTCGACGCAAGCCTTCATCATCTGTTCCACGGCTGCATTACGTACCTTGACAGCAGCCGGGTGCTCGATGCGGAGCTTCGCCAACTCCTTCTTCTGTTCCATAACGAGGGCCTGCAACATCTTCATCGAGGAACTACTATTCTCATGCAGCTTTTTCCAGACGGCGTTCTTCTCCTTCAATAGGTCGATCTCGTGGCAGAGCTTTGCCTTGTCCTCCTGAAGTCGCAGGATTTCGCCGGTCGCCTTCTTCTCTGAGGCAATGCTCTTCTTCAGCAGCATCACCAAGCCGACGGTCAACTCCCCCTGCCGATTGAGCTCAACGGGCATGTCGTCGAGGCTCTCCTTCAGCAAATGCATCAAGCCTTGGATGAAGTCCTTCTTCTTATTGACGTGCTTATTGAGCTGATCGGGCATGCCGTCAAGGGATAACGACTCTAGCTCCGCCGGCTCGGCATGTTCACCTCCGCGGCTAGGGCGCTCCTGGGAGCCACCGCCTGCCCGTGAGAGATCTTTCGAGGTCTCTGCGTGGCGGCGAGCCCTCTCTTTTTTTCCGCAGCCTTGGTTGCCGCTCCCTTGTTACGAGTAGTTCTCGACCTATAGCTCTTCTCACCGGCGATGGCAACGACGGACGAAGAAGAAGCACTTATGAGGAGGAAAGGTAGAGTCATTCTTGGTTAGGTAGTTCCCCTTTTTATAACCTAAGTACTAGGACTAGTACTAATACCTGCATAGTGGGAACACGTTCAGGTTTGGTACGTACTAGTAGGTGTGAGCAGGCTTCCGAATGTGATGGGAACAAGGTAAAGATTAATTGATGGTTTTGGGTTCGAGGCCCGAAACCGCTCCCAATGAGTTTAGCGGAACATAAATTTCAAGTACTACACTTCTCAAATGCGTAAATATTATGTTATTGTCAAAAATTGGCACAAAATACAAAGGAGACCAATGGAAGTACTACTAGCAACCCACGATTTAACTACTCGCATGCGCGCAGTGGAGTAATAATGTCTTTCTTCCGCCCTCACGTCCACTCAATTTGCATGCGCTGTATTAATTGACCATCAATGAAGTGAACGACTTTACACGCGTCAAATTATCACATGGGGTGGATCTTGTTACAAAATTGTGTCTGCCCGTTTACCCGCATGTGCGTGCGAGGGAATGAGTGTGTGTGTGGCGTGCATGCACATCTTCGCTTCGTGCATGTACCACCAGTATGGCTCAGGGAGGACGAGTAAATTCTTCTGGAACCAGCAGCACGTCACTGTGATCAATCTACGCAAGGAGGTCGCGACAACGCCTCCACATGTGCCATGTGGCTTCATGAACCATAAGAGAGACACTGTGTAGCGTGCCATTGGTATTCTAATTTACGTGTTTTGCACATACTCGAAGTACTAGTAAGGTACACGTGCATTGCACGCATCAGATTTTGCAACCAAATTATGAATAAATACCACAGTATAGCATGTAAGCTCTGAGTCATATATGCCGGATATGGCCCTCATTTAATTCTTATAGTTCATCTCCTTCAAAATCAATTAGTTTTTATAAAAAAGATAAGAACGCGGGAATAGGAAAAACATGGGATTATAGTGGAATGTCGTCTTGAATCCTACAGGATTTTACGAGTGTTTGATTGTGCATAGAAAAACGCAGAATTCTTTCAAAGAGGTTTGAGTGGATGGGATGTTTCCTATGAAATCTAGTGCAAACGAATCATATGGAAAAATTCCTTTGGTTTACAATCCTACGAACCAAACAACCAAGATAGGAAAAATTCCTAATGATTAGAATCCTCCAAAATTCCTTTGAGAATCCTTTGAATCAAAGAAGCCCTTAATCTATTTTATGATTCATGGAATTGTGCGTTGTAAAGCATAAAATAAAAAAAATAATGGCAATTCAACTAGAAAAAAAGTTTGGGCAGTTCTGATACGGAAGATTCTAGATCAAAAGAGAACCACTGTTGTTTTGAGGTTTGTGCATTATGATTAAGTTCAACCATGGATTCTGCTAGATTGTACATGCGGCATAATCCGGTGGGGGGCTAGAAGATGGTGTGAGGGGCCGAGTGGAGGGAGACTATGAAGGAATGCACAAGCACGATATCGATATTTAGAGAGGGGGGGCGAACACGTGCGCAGTTGCGCGCTGTTGTGGATCCATGAAAAATAAATGAGCTAGGGGGCCAAGCATTGCTAATCCTTTACGAGGAGGGTCAATTCATGAACTTAAACCATTTTTAGCCACAATTTTCTAATGATCACATTCATATTAGCCTCGATATATAGTGATGTTAGTGGGGGAGCGGGCAGGGCCCTTACTGCCCCATGTCTTCGCCATTGTGCACGCGTGTGAGAGATGAAGTGGAAGGCATGGATGATGAGAGGGGGACATTGGATATATAATTAATGTGGTTGTATGAGCTATATATGTTAATCCTATATAGAGAGGTATATATTGATCGAGGTGGACGTGGGAAAGAGGGTGAGACCTCACTGGATACATCGATTGATCGGTTTGTGTGGAAAACTATGAAAGACCTAGCTATATACACACATACATAGAGGAACATCGATCGTTGCGCATTCACTCATGAGAGATAAAGAATACCCGATATGATGGAGAGGGGGATGTGTGTGGGTGTCGGTGTCAAAACCGGCGTATCTCGGGTAGTGGGTCCTGAACCGTGCGTCTAGGCCAGATGGTAACAGGAGGCAGGGAACACGATGTTTTACCTAGGTTTGGGCCCTCTCGATGGAGGTAAAACCCTACGTCCTGCTTGATTAATATTGATGATATGGGTAGTACAAGAGTAGATCTACCACGAGATCAAGGAGGCTAAACCCTAGAAGCTAGCCTATGGTATGATTGTTGTATATGGAGTTGATTGCCTACGGACTACAACCCTCCGGTTTATATAGACACCGGATAGGGTTAGGGTTACATAGATTCGGTTACAATGGTAGGAGATCTTGAATATCCGCATCGCCAAGCTTGCCTTCCACGCCAAGGAAAGTCCCATCCGGACATGGGACGAAGTCTTCAATCTTGTATCTTCATAGTCCAGGAGTCCGGCTGAAGGTATAGTCCGGCTACCCGAACACCCCCTAATCTAGGACTCCCTCAATAGCCCCCGAACCAGGCTTCAATGACGACGAGTCCGGCGCGCAGATTGTTCGGCATTGCAAGGCGGGTTCTTCTCCAAATCTTGTGTACCTGTAGGAATAATGTCCGATTTTTGTAATGTAGTGCTCCTCGGCTTTCACGCCCAATAATGGCCGTCTTCCACGTGTTAAACGAATGCAAAAAGCCGGGGCGTTTTTACACCCACACCACTAGCCGTATAAACGAGCCGCCTATTTAACAGGATGGAGATTTAGTTCTAAACCACATCTTCTCCTCTCCACGAGTTATCATCAGAGCGCTTCCATCAAAGGTCCATTCCAACATGATCAGCCGTCGCAGCTCCTCCCCTCGCCCCTCCGGTCCCAAACCCGGGGACTGGGAGAGTTGCACCATCCCTCTTCAGGCCAAGGGATTTCTCCCTCAGGCATACATGGTCCTGGTCCGAGCCGGTCTCGCCACCTACAATGGTGGAAAACAAGCGGAGAGCACCCCCAATCCTTCTAAAGGAGAGCGGGTGTGCCTCGTCCCCTATCTAATAAGGGGACTGGGATTTCCAATTCATCCATTTCTCCGCGGGCTTCTGGAGTTCTACGACCTCCAGCTGCACAATCTCACGCCCGCATCCGTATTGCATATTGCGGGTTTCGTCGCCCTTTGAGAGCTATTTTTAGGCGTTGAGGCTCATTTCGCGCTGTGGAAGAGGTTATTCTGCCTGGTGCCCCGTTCTCAAGAGGGGTCTATATACCAAGTGGGCAGAGCCGAAGTATGGCGCATCGCCGGGACCGGATACCTATCCAGAACCCCAAAGAAGGCGTCCGAGGACTGGCCTTCGGAATGGTTTTACATAGATGACGTCTCGCTACCGGACCCTATCCGGGTCGGTCTCCCTGAGTTCAACAGTGCTCCATTGAAGAAACGCTTGAGCTGGCGTCCGCGGAGCTCTCAGAGAGAAAGTGACAGAGACGTCCTTTACCTGATGGGCCGGATAAGACTGTTGGCTCATTCCGGACTAACCATGATTGGAGTCATGGCCGCATGCATTATGCGGGGGGTGCAGCCGCTTCAATATAGAGGCCAACCCATGTGGGATTTCAATGGGGAGGATGACGCCACACATTATGGTCGTAAGGGGCCGGCCTCAGCCGCCGCCTTGGTAAAGATCTTATCCTCTTTGTACAAGGGAGAAAAGGAGGAATTCCTCTGCATCAACCCGCGGGTCGGATTCAGTATGTACGATCCTCTAAGTTGGGTAAGTAAACAATTGCGCTTGCCCGTTTGTTTTATACTCCCATGGTTAGATAGGTAGTCTAACAACTTCAATGCAGGAACTGCGACAGGAGGTAAAGGATATAAACAGCCGCCCTCCACAGCCCGAGGACCCAGAACGGTCCCTCAATCCGGACTCCGAAAAGAGGATCCGGACATATCGGTGGAGTTTATCAACGGGGTGTTCTATCAGCTAAGCAAGGACAATACCTTGGTAGCCATTACGGCGGATTACCCAGGGTTAATCCCGGCCTCCCAGGTGACAGAAACCGGGGTCTTATTCCCTTGAAAGAGATTCCACCCTCACGTAGCCCGGTGTTTCTGACAACAGCCGTGTTTTGCAGGGGAGATTTCCGAGGCAGGAGGCCGAACCTGCGGCGGCTAGCCAACGAGGGGCCGTAGGGCCCCGTGGGGCAAAAAGGAATGTAGTCCGGACTGAGATGTCGGCGCAAAGGTATAGTGCACCCTTTGTTTCCCTGGAGTTATTCTATCAGGGTATATTAACGTTCGTGCTATCTTCAGAACAAAGAGACCTCGCCGGACTACATCCGGAGAGGTTGCCAATCGCGCCTCCACCAGCCAGGCTCCAACGTCTGGCCAGGAAGCGGAGGCGAGCACAAGGTGCACACCGGACGCTCCTCCGACAGAGGATGCGGACAGGCTGTCTGCCACAAATTCTGAAGTGGAGAGTGCCATGAACCACAGGCGTCGTTGGACAATTCTACGCGATGCTTGTTTCTCCCAAGAGGCTTTAGATGCCTTTAATTCGGGAGATGCATACCTCCGTGCCGCTCAAAATGGTTTAGCCAGAGCCACGGAGCAGTATGTAAAAGACATACGGGTAAGAAAATTTTGGTTAAATATATATATATGTCAGTAGCCCCCGAGACTTGAAGCAGTTAGAGCAACTGATTTAAGGACCATGTAATATGCAGCTTCTTACAGAGAAGAATACCATACTGTCCCAGGAGCTGGAAAAGTGCAAGGCCCAACTAGAGGCCGCACTAGCCGCAGCAGGGGAGCCCAAAGAGACCCCCTCAGGTAAGATACACTTCAAAATATTAGTATTGTGCGGTGTGGGTGCAAATCTGACAAATCATTTCGCAGATGGCGCCGGGCTCGATCCGGACAAGCAACAACTCTTACACCGGCTAAAGGCCGGTGAGAGTACGTTGACAAAGGTGAGGCGAGAGAAGAATGATCTTCAGGATGCCAACACCAAGCTGGACGTCGAACTTAAAGATGTTCGTGGCCAGCTATCGGACTCCACGAAGGATAATTAGCGGCTTCGACGCGGCATTTTTAGTAAGTGCTTGAACGAACTTTGAAAAAAGAGTTCGGCGAGGAAGTCGACTAACAGAGTAATGTCTGTAGGTATGCTCACAGGTCGTCCTGCAGAGGAGATGCCCGGTTCTACGGGTGACCTTCTTCCTGAACTCTTGCAACTGTACGAGCAAATTCGGCAGGCGATGCGGGGTATTGCCCAAGCCTTATGGCCTTGGAGAGCTTGCGGAGAAGCTGAAGGGAGCTCGGCGGCGCTTCCGGTTGTGGAATATATCGGCCTGCCGACAAGCCGCCAGGGAGGCCTGGGCCATGGTGAAGACCCGTTTTACGAAGTCTGGCCCAAACCACATGGCCGAGGTCGGACCAGTGGGGCCTGACGGGAAGGAGATCCCTGTAAGCTTAGTATATGACCAAGTAGAGTTGTCGCTAAGTATTCCCAGCAGGACTGTAAATTAGACAGCCTGTTAGATGGTATAGAAGACGAATACAATCAGTCAGAATGACTGTGTAATTCTGAATTGACATGTGTAATGCCTTCTAGTCGGATTGTAGATCGTTTGTCGTTGCCGACCTTTTCGCTTCAACCTCGGGACCTGACGGTCCGGAGTGTGTCCGAATACCCTAGCGGTTATATAAGAACCGGGGTATGCGTGGAGACCAGGCGTAGGGGTCATCAGTGCTTTATCAGACAAGTGCCCAACTAGTTATGTTATATTACATGGTTAGTAAGAAACATCTTCCAGAGAGAATAGTTCCGTTAAGGGTTCCTTTCGCTGGGAGGCATGCCCTAAGGTGCATGTCCGGACTGCATGAAGAGACGTAGAAAAAAAAGCATCTAGGGGCGCATAAAGTGAGTAAAAAGATCATCTTTTATTTCACCGACCGAATATTCCCTTAAGAACGCTAGCTTTCGGCTTCACCCAGTCTGAGGTACACATCCGGCTGACACGGCAGTAACAATCGCAGAGGTGCTCCCTTTACCGCCTAGCCGAACAATCGGGAACATAGGGGTAAGCACAGTAGCCAGACAACCCAGCTTGGCCAAAACTTAAGTCATATCGATGCATATAACGGTGAAGAAAAAAGGTACATGCGGAAGTTTGACGCATGTGTTGGGTGTGAAGCCTGTATAAATAAGCTTCTGTTAAAGAAGCCCCCAGGTTTAATGAGCGCGAGTGGCGCATCACTAGATGAGCCTTTAAGGGCTATAAAAGAAAAGAGGGGAAGGAGAGAAATGTAAGACAGAAAAATGCAAAAAATGGACAGAGGAAGGAGACGAACACAGAGTCCGGCGCTAGGCATAAAATCTTCGGAGACGGGTGGCGTTCCACGGGTTCGGCTCGAGTCGGTTATCCGACGCATCTCGTAGGCGGTACGCCCCACCAGTCAGGACTTGGTCGATTATGAATGGACCTTCCCACTTGGGCTTGAGTTTGTCCTTTTTCTTATCCTGTAGGCGTAGAACTAGTTCGCCAACATTGTAATTTTTGACCCCTACTTCTCTACTTTGATATCTTCGGGCCTGCTGTTGTTAAAATGCGGAACGGGCTTTTGCCACGTCATGCTCCTCCTCCAAGGCGTCCAAGTTGTCCTGCCGATCGAGCTCGTCTTCTCTTTCTTCATACATGCGCACTCTAGGTGAGTCATGAATTATGTCGCAGGGCAGAACTGCCTCAGCGTCGTACACCATAAAAAATGGTGTGTATCCGGTGGTGCAATTTGGCGTGGTCCGCAGCCCCCATAGCACGGAGTCGAGCTCCTCTACCCAGTGCGTGTTAGATTCCTTGAGGGACCGCAGCAGTCTGGGTTTAATGCCGCTCATGATAAGACCATTTGCACGTTCGACCTGGTCGTTGGTTTATGGGTGATAGACGGAAGCATAATCGAGCTTGATGCCCATGTTTTTGCACCAGAGTTTTACCTCGTCGGCGGTAAAGTTTGTACCGTTATCGGTTATGATGTTGTGGGGGACGCCATAACGGTGTACAACCCCGGATATGAAGTCTATCACAGGTCCGGATTCAGCCGTTTTAACAGGCTTGGCTTCTATCCATTTGGTGAATTTATCCACCATGACCAGTAAGTATTTTTTCCTATCGGTCCCACCTTTAAGGGGTCCGACCATGTCAAGCCCCCAGACCGCAAAAGGCCAGGTGATGGCTGTAGTTTGGAGTGCGGTGGGTGGCATATGGCTTTGGTTGGCAAAAAGTTGGCAACCAGCGCATCGTTGGACTAGGTCCTGAGCGTCTGCTCGGGCCGTCGGCCAATGAAAGCCTGTACGGAAAGCCTTGCTAACAAGGGACCGAGCAGCGGCGTGGTGACCACCGAGTCCGGCATGAATTTCAGCCAGAAGGTTCCGCCCTTCCTCTTCGGAGATGCACCTTTGAAGGACTCCGGTAGTGCTTTTCTTATAAAGCTCTCCCTCATGGACTCTATAGGCTTTAGATCGCCGCACTATGCAGCGGGCCTCGTTTTGGTCCTCCGGGAGTTCCTGCCTAGTAAGGTAGGCTAGGAATGGTTCTGTCCATGAGGCGATAACCGCCATTATTACGTGGGCTGAAGGTTTAATTTCATTGGCAGAGCCTCCGATTGTGTGAGATTGTTCGGCGTCGAGTGGTGCGGCAGGGTCCGGGCGGTTATTTGGGGGTTCCCCCTCCCATGCTACGGATGGCTTGAACAATCTTTCCAAAAAGATGTTGGGGGGGACTGCATCGTGTTTTGCTCCGATGCGTGCCAGGACGTCCGCTGCTTGATTGTTTTCTCGGGCTATATGGTGAAACTCTAGCCCTTCGAACCGAGCTGACATTTTTAGGATGGCATTGCGCTAAGCTGCCATTTTTGGGTCCTTGGCATCGAAGTCTCCATTTATTTGGGATATCGCGAGGTTTGAATCCCCGCATACCTCTAGGCGCTGGATACCCATGGATACTGCTATCCGGAGACCATGTAGGAGGGCGTCATATTCGGCTGCATTGTTGGAATCCGTGTACATGATCTGGAGCACATATTGGACTGTGTCTCCTATGGGGGATGTCAGGACGACGCCAGCCCCCAGTCCGGCCAACATTTTGGAGCCGTCGAAATGCATAATCCAGTTTGAATATGTGCCGTATTCTTTAGGGAGCTCGGCCTCCGTCCATTCTGCGACGAAGTCGGCCAAAACTTGCGATTTAATAGCTCGCCGTGGCTTATAGGTTATATCGAACAGGAGAAGCTCGATGGCCCATTTTGCAATCCGGCCCGTTGCATCGCGGTTGTTGATAATATCGTTGAGTGGTACTTCTGAGGCTACTGTTATGGAACACTCTTGAAAGTAGTGTCATAGCTTCCGGGATGCCATGAATACCACGTATGCAATCTTTTGATAATGCGGGTACCGTGATTTGCATGGAGTGAGGATAGTGGATACGTAGTAGACCGGCCTTTGAAGGGGGAATTTGTGTCCATCCGTTTCCCGCTCGACAACGAGCACTGTGCTGACAACTTGATGTGTTGCTGCAATGTACAATAACATTGGTTCACCGGTGTTCGGCGCGGCCAGGACTGGGTTTGTTGCCAATATGGCTTTTATTTCATCAAGTCCGGCCGTGGCGGCATCCGTCCACTCGAAGTGTTCAGTGCGCCGAAGGAGGCGATAGAGGGGTAGTGCCTTTTCTCCCAAGCGGGAGATGAAGCGGCTTAAGGCCGCCACGCATCCGGTTGATTTTTGTATTTGTTTGAGGTCCTTTGGGATATCCAATTGTGACAAAGCTCGGATCTTGGCTGGATTTGCTTTAATTCCTCTACCGGATACAATGAAGCCCAAGAGCTTTCCGGCTGGAACGCCGAAGACGCATTTTTCCGGGTTGAGCTTGATGTCATATTTTCGGAGGTTATCGAATGTAAGCCTCAAGTCGTTTACTAGGGATTCGACATGTCCTGATTTGACGACCACATCATCCACATATGCCTCCACTGTTTTGCCGATCTGGTTTGCCAGACATGTCTGGATCATGTGCTGATATGTTGCGCCGGCGTTTTTCAGCCCGAAGGGCATTGTGTTGAAGCAGAATGGGCCGTATGGTGCGATGAATGCTGTTGCAGCTTGGTCTGATTCTGCCATCTTGATTTGATGGTAACCGGAGTATGTGTCGAGGAAACACAACAAATCGTGTCCTGCGGTGGCATCGATAATTTGATCGATACGGGGGAGGGGGAAGGGATCCTTTGGGCAAGCCTTGTTAAGGTCTTTAAAATCGACACACAGGCGCGAGGATTTGTCCTTCTTTGGTACCATCACCAGGTTTGCTAGCCAGTCCGGATGTTTTATGTCTCTGATGAATCCGGCCTCTAATAGCTTGGCTAGCTCCTCTCTCATAGCCTGTCTCTTGGGTTCGGAAAAACGCCGAAGGGCTTGTTTGACAGGTTTAAATCCTTTTAGGATATTTAAGCTGTGTTCGGCTAGCCTGCGTGGGATCCCTGGCATGTCTGAAGGGTGCCAGGCGAAGATGTCCCAGTTCTCTCACAGGAACTCTCGCAGTGCGGCGTCTGCATCAGGGTTCAGTCGTGCCCCGATGGAAACTGTTTTATTGGGGTCCGTTGGATGGACCTGGAATTTGACTATTTCGTCAGCTGGCTTGAAGGATGTGGATTTGGATCTCTTATAAAGTATCACATCATCCCTGTTAACCGTGGAGCGCAGCGCAGTCAGTTCCTCGGCCGCTAAGGCTTCGGATAGCACCTCAAGGGCTAATGCGGCCATCTTGTTTTCGGCGTGGAGTGCTATGTCCGGATCTCTAGCTAGAGTGATAATTCCATTCGGCCCGGGCATCTTAAGCTTCATGTACCTGTAATGGGGTATTGCTTGGAACATTGTGAATGCTTCCCGCCCTAGTAAAGCGTGATATCCGCTCTTAAACGGGGCCACCTGAAACGTCACTTCTTCGGACCTGTAATTATCCGGCGTGCCGAACACCACATCTAGTGTGATTTTTCCTGTGCAGCGTGCTTCTCGACTGGGGATTATTCCTCTAAAGGTTGTGCTGCTTCGCTCGACGCGGTTCCAGTCTATTTCCATTTTTTGAAGGGTTTGCTCATAAATGAGGTTTAGTCCGCTGCCTCCATCCATGAGCACCTTGGTGAGGCGAAAGCCATCCACTATGGGACAGAGGACCAATGCGGCTGGTGCTCGGGCTATTCGGAATCTAGGTTCATCACTTGCATTGAAGGTAATGGCAGTGTCGCTCCATGGATTTATTGTTGCAACTTGATAGACTTCGGCGAGGCTGTGGAGTGTTCTTTTACGCACATTGTTTGATGCGAAAGTCTCGAAGACTGTGAGAACGGTACTGGTGTCCTTGGGCTGGCTTTCTGTGGCCTCCGGAATTAAGTGGTCCTCGCCAATTTTGGCCACCTGCCGGAGTATCCAACATGCTCTAAGGCTATGAGTTGGTGTGGCATCCTCTGTACTGTGAATTCTACAGGGTCCATCAACCCATCTTTCCAGTACGGTTCCATGCCCTGTAGAGGGTTTTGGCTTTTTGGTGTTTATCCCGGGTGTCCTGTAATGATGCATCCTCTTAGTTCGGACGGGATTACTATTCAAGGCCGGATTATCCCAAAAATTTATTTCGGTTTTCCAGGCGCTTTCCATCGCACAGTATTTTTGTACTATGGACGCCAAGTCAGTGAAGCGTGTGATATCACGACGACTTATGGCGTTAAGGATTCCCTTGTCTGTGCAATTACTGCAGAAAATTGAGATTGCGTCTTCCTCGCGGCAATCCTTTATCCTGTTCATAACTAGGAGGAATCTAGCCCAGTAATGATGTACTGTTTCCTTGGGCCTCTGCCTGATTTGGGAGAGATCGCTTATGATCAGGTGGGCGGGTGTCGTTGAATTTGAAACCTCACCCAATCCCAGATTCGGAGGCCGTAGTGTTTCCGAACTCTGAAGTTCGGATTCATGGATGTTGTCCAGTCAATCTGGCCCGTTGCCTGATCCTAAGCTCAGGTCTTGAGTTACATCTCCCCGTCCGCGGTTATCCGGCTTGGAGGGGTCGGGAATTCGGATGTAGCTAGTCCTTAAAATAGATGAAGGGTCGCCGCACTGCGTCTCTACCACGGCAACATGGTGGGTGACTTGGGGAGAGTTAATTTCTCTTAGATCGGATTTAAGCCCAACCTAGTCGTAATCCGTAGCGAACCCTAGGGCGGCGATGCGATCCAAGAGCTCGTTTACGGAAGAGAGCTCCATTGGATCAAGCTGCTCGACGAGCTCCGAGCTGACGTGTAGGTTGCTTTTGATGACCCGAGAGGTCACCGTCGGTGCAACAGCCGAACAGGCGGTCATGAGGAAACCACCTAGCTGGAGGGTTTGGCCGACAGCCAAGGCTCCCTTAGCAATGGCGCCGTCTTTAAAGAAGGGAGGAGGCATCCTTCCTGATTGTGACGGCACAGAGGAACTCTCAATGAAAGCACCAATGTCGGTGTCAAAACCGGCGGATCTCGGGTAGTGGGTCCTGAACTGTGCGTCTAGGCCGAATGGTAACAGGAGGCAGGGAACACGATGTTTTACCTAGGTTCGGGCCCTCTCGATGGAGGTAAAACCCTATGTCCTGCTTGATTAATATTGATGATATGGGTAGTACAAGAGTAGATCTACCACGAGATCAAGGAGGCTAAACCCTAGAAGCTAGCCTATGGTATGATTGTTGTATATGGAGTTGATTGCCTATGGACTACAACCCTCCGGTTTATATAGACACCGGATAGGGTTAGGGTTACATAGAGTCGGTTACAATGGTAGGAGATCTTGAATATCCGCATCGCCAAGCTTGCCTTCCACGCCAAGGAAAGCCCCACCCGGACACGGGACAAAGTCTTCAATCTTGTATCTTCATAGTCCAGGAGTCCGGCTGAAGGTATAGTCCGGCTACCCAAACACCCCCTAATCCAGGACTCCCTCAGTGGGTGTGTGCCTTCATGGGAGACCAACTAGAAGAAAAAGATTGCATGCGTGTGATGGATAATGACGACTGGTAGTGTGTTTGCATGCATGCACGAGAGAAAGTTACTGGTACAATTATAAAGAGAAGACTACTGTGTGGATGTAAAAGTATAGGCGAGGTCATAATCAATGTAAACTTGAATTCAAATATTTGAATAACAGATCCTGATGTTTTAAACCCATGCATGCATTAATATAATGGAGATCTGCGCAGTGTGGTTTGGAAACGAGCATGTTGTAATGTATACACATTGAACAAGGTTAGACTGATTTGAATTTAAGATACCGATGGGAGACATCATTTGGCCACGTCGCATCCGTGCATGGACACACTATTCTAATTGGAGATGATGGGCGGCTTTCGCATCACATATCTATATCTATACCCCTATATATATTATATTATATTATATATATTTTTATATTGTGTGCGGGTAACTTTAACTTTGAAAGATGGTCGTTGGATGAGGCGAATCCGATGGTCCAAAGATGGAAAATTTGAGCACTACTGGCCGTTGGATATTATCTAGATTCCACCAGATTTCACCACATGTATATTCTAGAAGACTCCATGGTTGAACTTAAGCATAATGCACAAACATCAAAACACAAGCACTTCTTATTTGTTCTAGAATCTTTTGTATCAGAATTACCCAAATGTTTTTATGCATGATATGCCATTATTTGTTTTTACTTTATGTCTTATGATGCACAATTCCAGGAATCTTAAAATAGATTAGCTTTCTTATAAAAACTAGATGATTTTGAATGAAATGAACTATAAGAATTAAACGAACATCTACATCATGCATATATGACTCAAAGCTTGCATGCTATAATGTGGTATTTATTCATAATTTGGTTGCCAAATCTCATGCGTGCAATGCACGTGTACCTTACTCTAGTCTAAATGGTGTTTGTTTGTGTGTGTTGTGTGTGTTGAGGTGCAAATTGTCTTTTTTCGGGTACACATTAAGCATGTTCTTTCGAAATTTCAAGCCGCGCCTTGTTATGCCGAAAATTCAAGCTAGCGTCTTTGTCTATCGTCCTGCGAAACTCCCGCCTCTTCAACCCGCGCCTTGTTAGCCCGAAATATTTAAGATATATCTTTGTCTCGTTGTGCTCTGACAACTCCCTCCATCTGAACCCATGCCTTGCTATTCCGAAATTACAACGCGCGCGAAAACTCCCACCTCCTGTGAAATCCCGACACGCGAAATGCCCGTGGTACCCCTGAACCGAAAGAACCGCCTCAAATCGGTGGGGGTACTTTCGTAACATACCCCACATTTCGGACAAGCGCGTCTCTAAGCCATGGTTCCCCACTGCCATCCCATCCGCCCACCCATTCGTACACCGAGGCTGCGAAAACCCACGACGAAACCCCACATCCTGCTCACCCGGCCGGAGCCTCTTCCCCGACGACGTCGTCCATAGCAACACCTCGACATCCCTCATCCACCATACCGGATGAGGATCCGTCGTCGATCTCATTGTCCCGTCGATTCAGCCACCCCGTCCTCCACCTCCAAGGAGCTGCCCCGATGTTTCCCTCATCTTTCGTGCCACCTCCATTCCCACACCGCCGTCTTCAGCTGCACCACTGGAAGAGCATCATCATCACCGTTTCCTCGGATGAAGCTGCGGCCCAATTGGCGCCACCAAAGAGGTTGTACACTAATCGCCGCATTTTCTTCTTGATTCGAACTCACGGTGCTGCCGGTGCTCGGTCCCGAGCCGAAACGGCGCGGCTCCATACACGAAGGCGTCACTGGCCACTTCCTCCATGGCATCGCGCCCTCTGCGGCGACGTCCACATCAGTAGGAGTTGTTGCTGCTTTAGCTCTCGCTCGCGCTGCTGCTCTGCTCTTGCTCTCGGTCCGCTGCCTGGTCTGCTCTTGCTATTGCTCTTGCTCGCGCTGCTGCTCTCGCTCTTGCTTGTGATGCTACTCCAATTTAGCTACACTTCAGTCGACTGAATCGACTTTTGGGTCAGTCGATTTTCAGGGGGTGGGGGGCTCGCCGGGGTGAAGGAAGAACCAGCCGCAGCGGGGAGGGGGCCTCGCCGGAGAGGTAACCCACTATCTATCTTAGGGTTCAGGATGGGGGCGGTGGCCGCCGGCGATGGCGGGGCGTTGGCAGGGCGGTGGCGTGGGGATCGCCGGAGAAAAATCTCGGCACGGGGGGGAGGGGGGCTAGAGGGATGACCAGGGCGGTGGCGGACAGGCGGTGGGGAGTGTTTTCGGGGTGGGCGGGAAGGCGCACCGCCGGCCGCGGGCGGCGGGGGGTTGTTGTTTGGCCGGTGGTGGCTGGCGGCTCAGGGGGGTGGAGGTTGAAGATGAACCGCGGGCCCTTGATTTCGTATCCAACGGCTGCAAAATCGACTGACCAGAGATGAAAAAGTCAGTCGACCGACGTGTAGCCTCACCTTGCTAGTGCGTTCAGTTTCGACAGCAAAATTCAGTTTCGACAGCAAAATTCAGTTTCGACAGTTAAGTTCAGTTTCGACAGTTAAATTCAGTTTCGACAGTTAAGTTCAGAGATGAGTGGCTGATGTATTTTACATCTAACACTTTGTGGTTATGTATTTTACGTCATGTATTGGAGATGCTATTAGAATTCCACTCAGGTTAACGTTGTTCGATGTCTCTCTTGTCCTGCTTCAGCCTCGGCGTCGTACAACTCACCGGAGCTGCTCCAATGACGAAACCCTCCATCACAGAGGAGCAGTACCTCGGGCTCCATCTCCAGACACCTAAGATATTCTTCCCCTCCTCCGACAGCCAAGTCAGCCGGAGCATCCTCACCGGCCAACCCAATCACGCCGAGATCGACATGGCTTCGCCAAAGAGGTTGTACACTTGTTGCATCTCTTTTTTACTCTACATGTTATATATATTATCCACTGAGCACTCGTAGTAACGGGAAACACGATTATTTTATCCTACTATATGACAAGCAGTGAGGTATCAGGCAACTTAGCTATCCGTGATGGACTCTCTTGAATGCCATCATTATTTATCTCTGCGCATTTGAGCTGTGCATTTGTCGATGGGCCTGGGAGTTGAGCTAGTATGGCAGCGGCCTAGGTCCAAAGTAATAGAAGTAGCACAAAATCATTTTTCTAGTGTAGCATTTTCCTTGCTCAAGCCTGCCTACTAGAATCTCCAGTGCTTGAAAGGAAAAGTGAATGAAAAACATCGGAATTGGAAAGTTTCCTATGCTACTACTTTTCATGAATTTGGTGCAAAGGAATGGAGCAAAGGTAAACTGTAGGATTTGTTCCTTTAGTTTCTCCTTGAAAGAAAAACTGTAGGAATTCTAATTTCCACTTATCCTCCTTTTCATATTCCTTTTCATCAAGCACAAGACTAAGAGATAGTAGCATAATAGCATTATAACCGTACATTTTCTTGTGGTTTGACTTAATCTCACCATGCTTTTTTGCATCCTGTGATCTTCCAATTGTTGTGAATCAAACACCCAGATTGGCAGAAATCCTGTATTTTTAAATTCTCTATTTTACACGTGCATTCCTATCCTATTCCTGTCTATTTCCTATCCCTGCATTGTTAAAATCCTCAAATTCAAAAAAGCCATTACTCAATTACTTCTGTTACAGATATGTGTCAAAGAAAACCTTGTGTGGTTTGTCCTGCTCATGTGGCGCTGTGTTCCACCCAGCTCAGCTGCTCCAACGATGGAAGGGTTCACCACAGCAGGTATCCTCTCTCCAGACTGTCTTTCGCCGCCTTAGATCTTCTTCCCCACCGCCGGCAGCCACGACAACTGCATTACCGTCATCAACTGAGCAGATGACCTCGAGGACTACACGGGTCCGCAAGAGAGGTTGCACTCTTCCGTGTCTGCTTACGTTATGCGTCGCTTAATATGATG